>NC_041381.1:77607884-77613542 GCF_002162155.2 Triticum dicoccoides
CGGTACTCCGGTAAAATGCCGATTTTACCCGGAACCATTCCGATGTCCAAACATAGGCTTCCAATATATCAATCTTTATGTCTCGACCATTCCGAGACTCCTCGTCATGTCCGTGATCACATCCGGGACTCCGAACAAACTTCAGTACATCAAAACTTATAAACTCATAATAAAACTGTCATCGAAATGTTAAGCGTGCGGACCGTACGGGTTCGAGAACTATGTAGACATGACCTAAAACCATTCTCGGTCAATAACCAATAGCGGGACCTGGATGCTCATATTGGTTCCTACATATTCTACGAAGATCTTTATCGGTCAAACCGCATAACATCATACGTTGTTCCCTTTGTCATCGGTATGTTACTTGCCCGAGATTTGATCGTCGGTATCCAATACCTAGTTCAATCTCGTTACCGGCAAGTCTCTTTACTCGTTCTGTAATACGTCATCTCATAACTAACTCATTAGTTATAATGCTTGCAAGGCTTAAGTGATGAGTATTATCGAGAGGGCCCAGAGATACCTCTCCGACAATCGGAGTGACAAAACCTAATCTCGAAATACGCCAACTCAACATGTACCTTCGGAGACACCTGTAGTACTCCTTTATAATCACCCAGTTACGTTGTGACGTTTGGTAGTACCCAAAGTGTTCCTCCGGTAAACGGGAGTTGCATAATTCTCATAGTTACAGGAACATGTATAAGTCATGAAGAAAGCAATAGCAGAATACTAAACGATCAAGTGCTAAGCTAACGAGATGGGTCATGTCAATCACATCATTCTCCTAATGATGTGATCCCATCAATCAAATGACAACACATGTCTATGGTTAGAAAACATAACCATCTTTGATTAATGAGCTAGTCAAGTAGAGGCATACTAGTGACTATATGTTTGTCTATGTATTCACACATGTATTATGTTTCCGGTTAATACAATTCTAGCATGAATAATAAACATTTATCATGATATGAGGAAATAAATAATAACTTTATTATTGCCTCTAGGGCATATTTCCTTGACGTCCAAGCGACAACCTACAGTTTCGCGCTCTAGCGCGGAGGCTGAGTACCGACCTGTGGCTAACGCCGTCGCCGAGTGCACCTGGCTACGACAGTTACTTCAGGAGTTGCATCATGACGTCTCCCAGGCTACGCTTGTCTACTGTGACAACGTTTCTACGGTGTACCTTTCCGCCAACCCCGTTCATCATCGTCGGACTAAGCACATTGAGCTGGACATTCACTTTGTGCGCGAGCAGGTGGCCCTTGGACGTATTCGGGTCCTCCATGTTCCGACTGCACAACAGTTCGCCGATGTGATGACTAAGGGACTGCCGACTTCCACCTTCGAGGAGTTTCGTTCTAGTCTCTGCGTCTCCGGCGCCGCTTCGACTGCGGGGGGCTGTTGAATATATTGTGTACGTGTATATTGTGTCTTGGGCCCACCTCCTAGTTTCTCTGTATAGTTGAGGTTGTGCCCCCTTCTGTACTCATATATAAGTGCCTGTCGCACCGATCAATGCATTGTGTTGCACTGCATATTCTTTCCCTTCTACAATAGGGTTGGATGGCCGGCTCCCGTATCCGTGTCCAGACACTAATCTTAGATCGATCCGCGGGCAAATATCATGTTTGTTTTAAGGGTCCCTTTTGGAGATGCCGTTAGTAGATATATAGACTAATGCATACTCTCTTTTTTTGTTGCGTATATGACATGTAGTTTCACCCATCTTCAAGCTTTGATGCTTCAGTCTTCGGTGTTTCACTTAGCTTGGAGGGAGGCGGAAGTTTGGTCTATGGAGACATCTATACCCTATATGGATTTTTTTCAGTAATTCAACAAAAATTCAAAAAAATTCTGAGAATATTTTTAAAATAAACTTGACCTTTTATTGTACTCGTGAGAAAAATTCCAAAAATGAAAATTCCCCTTTGACTTCTTTTCAAAAAGACAATTTTTTGGCCAAAATAGTGTGAATAGTGACTTATAATAGCAAATAATTATTGTCTTTTTTCTATGAAGTCAACGTTGGTCTTTTTTGTGAAAATTTATATACTAGTGCAAAAGTAAGTCAAGTTCATTCTAAAAATAGTTCTTAACTATTTTGACCTTTTGTTTAACTATTGAAAAAAATTCCCCATATAAGGTGTATATACAACCAGGAACCAAAGTGTATTTCCTTAGCTTGGAGCCCCTATGTTTAAATATAGATGAAATAATCCTTTCAAAGAAGAAGAAGAAGATATATGAAACAAAACAGCTTGTTATCTGTCTAGTCGATTGAATTATCCGAAGCATTTTGAAAAGAAAATCTACTTATATATGTTTTGAAAGACACAAGAATAATAATGTTCTATGATTCTGATATACACGATCCAGTAAAATCTCCAACCTGATGGCGGGCGCGGATCGGATTTGGTCGACGATGCTGCCGCATCCCCCACCCCCAGGACGCCTGTGGTAGGAAGCCCGTGGAGGTGGAAGGCCTGTCCTGGCCGTACGAACCTTTGGTTAAATCGGCACCGGCTGGGCTCATCCTCAAACTGCATCTCGCATCTCATCGTGTCCCGCGCTGCCTTGGGCTTAGGACGAGACGTGACAAGGCACTCATTCACCGGAGAGGCCGACCAGATTCCCACTCGAACAATGCCATGTCGAGGGCTGGTTCGCTGGCCGTGGTACGTTCGTACCTTAGCGGCGTCGTGAACTTGACGTACGTGCGTGAGAAGGTATTGCACGGGCACGGGTACCCCACCACCCATGGTGTTTCTATCAATTTTCAATTTCTCTTTAGTGCATTCTTTTGGTACGAAGCCTGCCTTCGCATCGCCGGCTAGCAGGACACGGAACAAGACATGCGATCTGGGCGGTGTGTAGGAACAATTTCTCTCTAGCGCGTAGGAAAAAAACCAAGCAAGCCCAAATGGCTCATATTTTGACGAGAAAATTGTCATCAAACTAAAAGTAAAAAATTCCGATGCATAAAAAGGAAGAGAAACATAAATTTACATTGGCCAAGCTCTATATTAGGAAAATTGACATGCTATATATATAAAAGTGCCATCCTCTAATTTAAATTCATAACATGGTATATTCAATGAATGTGCCAAGGTATCTAGAAACAATAAAAAATTCCATGCTCCGACTTAGGACATGTATATAGCATAAAAAAGGGCAATTTGTCAAGTATTAAAAAATTGCATAATAGAAGGATATACATGTCTGTAAAAATACAACAAAAAGGGGGGTTTGCCAAAAAAAGTACTAGTGGCAATATCACAAAATTTGCCATTTGAGTAATACAAATAGAATCCATATAAAAAGTTTCATCGGTTATGTATGTAAATTGCAATGTTGCGGAGAAAACAAAATCTGTAAATATTGCTATGTGATCAGTCCATTCATTGTCTAGAAAAATAAAGTTGCCACGGTAGCTACAAATAAGCCTCCATGGTAACTGAAAAAGTTGGTCTAAAGAATGAAATTGCCATGGAACCATGATAAAACTGCACATGCAAAATTTAGGAAAAATATTTCAAATTTTGAAAAAATCATAGCCAGGGGACAAGCCAAATTTACGAATTTTGCTTGTTTTAAAAAATATGGCAAAGTTAGGGGATTTATCCTTTGAAAGGATGGCAAATTTAGGAATTTGCTAGGACACATGAGACAAGTCTAATTGATAAATTTCCATTTGTTGGGACAAATACTAATAATTTTTTCATTATCTAATTAATAAAATGGCTCATCTCTAAAGAATAAAAATTGCCATGCCACCAAAAATAAACTAACATGGTCTAATTAATAAAACGTGCCAGGGTGTAATTAATAAAATTTTCATGTATTGACAAATAAAAAGTTCCATGGTCTAATTAATAAATTTGACATGGTCTAAATAATAAAATTGCCATGGTACCTACAATAAACTACCATGTTCTAATTAGTAAAAATTTCCATGGTCCAGTTAGTAAAATTGCCATGGTATCTATAATAAAATTGCATATAAGAAAATTAGGAAAAAATATTCACTAAAAAACATTTCTATTTTATGAACTTTGTAATGGGTGGCATGGAAATTTCATGATTTTTGTCTTTCAAAAAAGGTGGCAAAGTTAAAGAATCTGTTCTCTAAAAAATGGTAAATTTAGGAAGTTGCCACGGGCACATGGGACAAGTGTAATTTGTTTTAGAAAAACTACCATTTTAGACATGGTAAATGATACGTCCCCGACGTATATATAATGTTTTATTCTTTCATGCAATATTTCTATATCCTTTTTACATACTTTTGTGGCATAAATTATCACTTTTATTTGGACTAACTTATTAATCTAGTGCTAAAGGCTAGTTCCTGTTTTCTATTGTTTTGGGGTTTTTAGGTCAAAAGTTCACAAAGTCGAAAAAATCTGAAAAAAATTCACAAATTATTTTGAACCAAAAGACACCACTAGTGAGAAGATGGAGACCGGGGGTGAACAGGTGTGACGCCCGTATAATTAAGCTACATTAACCCTCTACTAATGATGCCACGTCACCTCCATTACGGTTACTAATCCCGCGTTAGTTCCAAACCGATTAAAATCCAAATTCAAAATCAAACAAACAATAAAAGTTTTCCAGCCTTAAAACTAAAATGTTCGAAGAGAGCCAAATAATGCATAAGTAACAATGGTGGAGAAACCAACCTCTTTGAAAGTGTTAGATTGTCCTAAAGTAAAAAAAATAGTAGCAAAACAATTAATTAAATGCTTTTTACAATTAATAAATCACTAAACTATTCTATCTAGTTGCCCAAACTTATGTGGCAGTAGTATAATTATTTAGACTAAATTAGGGACACTTTTATAAATTATAAAACTAAAATAATTAGGAACTAAAAGAAAATAGAAAAGAAAAATAAGAAAAGGGAAAAGACTAAAACAAAAAAAAGGGAAAAGCAAACCCCCTCACTAGGCTTCGGCCCAGCTGGCCACCGGGCCAACCAAGCCAGCCCAGCCGCGCCCCTACTAACCCCCCACCCCCACCCTGGCTGAACCCTAACTCCACCCGATTCCCACTTTTCCCATCCACGACCCCCTCTCCTCCACGATCTGGATCGGGGGCGCTCGCCACCGTGCTGACCCCCGCCACCTCACCGATGCCGCCCAACGCTGCCCCGTCGTTGCCCGCCTCCTCAACCCCCTCTTGCGTGGATCCGGTCGGGGGCAATCGACGCCCCCGACGCCCTGCGCCGACGCCGGACCACCCCGCCACCCGCCATCGTCGGCGTCGCCTCCTCGTCTACATCGCTGTTCCCCATCCTCCTCCTCGCCGGACACCATCGAGCCACACCACCCCTTCCCTACAATAAACGTGAGCATGCCTCGTGCTCCCTCTCGGCCCACCTGTGGTGGCCGCGCCCCGGCTAAGTCGCCCGTGACCCCCTGCCGGTGCTCGCTCGCCCCGCTCTCTGGTGCGCGTCTCCGCTCGCCACTGCTTGCGGTGCGCGCTCGCCCGCGCCCACGGCCACGCCCCCTGCTGCAGCTGCTTCTACTGCTGCACCGCCGTGCCTCGCGTCGCCTGTCCCCGTCCCGTGCGCCCCCTGCTGCAGCTCTGCCGCGCGTCCCGCCGCGCCCGACCGCTCCGACCACCGCTGCTCACCGCTCCCTG
>NC_041381.1:77613552-77656295 GCF_002162155.2 Triticum dicoccoides
CTCGCGCCCGCGTGCCGCCTCCCCGCTGCTCCCCCGCGCCCCGCTCCTACCGCTGGCCGCCCCTGTCCTGCGCACCGTCGCCTTCTGGTCGCCCTTCCTCCGCCTGCGGCGTGCCGGCGCCCTGCCACTGGCTCGGTTGCGCCCGCAACCGCACCCGCCGGCGCCCAGCGCCCGTAGCCTCGTGCCCGCTTTGGCTCCCTTTGGGCCACTGACTGCCGGGGCCCAGCGCCCTGGCCTTTAGAACAAAAAAAACCAAAAATGAAAACAAAATAATAAAATTAGTAAAATAATTAATTAGTTAGTTAATCAATTAGTTAACTTAATTAAATTGGTTTAGTTAAACTAACTAACTAATTAGCCTAATTAATCAAGTAATTAGTTAGGTGAGTCAATGACAAGGGGGCCCGCCCCCTGTTGACCAGTCAAAGGTTGACTGGTCAACCGGGACCCCCTGGCCCACCTGTCAGCCACTGGTACACTTCCATGTACCCTGTGCTGGGTGCCCCTAGTAATTTAGTCTTTATTTCCGAATTAATAATAAATCTAGTAATTCCAAAAATCAATAAAACATTAGAAAATCATATAAAATAAACCGTAAGTCGAATGAAATTACTTTGTACATGAAAGTTGCTCAGAACGACAAGACGAATCAGAATACGCAACCCGTTCATCAGCCACACGTCCCTAGCATAGCGAACCTGCAACATTTCACCTCCGGTTCATCTGTCCAAAAACGCGAAACACCGGGGATACTTTCCCGGATGTTTCCCCCTTTCACTGGTAACACCTACTACAGCGTTAGGGCACACCTAGCACCGCTCTTTGTCATGTCATGCATCGTCATGCTTATATTTATTGTTTCTTCCCCCTTTTCCCTTCAGTAGACTACGAGACCGACGCTGCTGCTGCTCCGTTCGACTACGGAGTTGACGACCCTTCCTTCTTGCCAGAGCAACCAGGCAAGCCCCCCCTTGATCAACAGATATCGCTTATTCTTTCCTCTACTGCTTGCATTAGAGTAGTGTAGCATGTTACTATTTTGGTTAATCCTATTCTGTTGCATAGCCTGCCATTGTTGCTACAGTTGTTGACACCTTCCCTGCAATCCTAAATGCTTAGTATAGGATGCTAGTTTATCATCTGTGGCCCTACATTCTTGTCCGTCTGCCTTGCTATACTATCGGGCCGTGATCACTCGGGAGGTGATCACTGGTATATACCATACATATGTACATGCTATTCAGGTGGTGACTAAAGTCGGGTCGGCTTGTAGAGTACCCGCGAGTGATTCACGGATTGGGGGTTGAAAGGACAATTGTCCAGACGACCCTCTGTGTGGATCTTTGTGGCGGAGCGACATGGCAGGTTGAGACCACCTAGGCGAGAGGTGGGCCTGGCCCTGGTCGGCGTCCGCGGTTACTTCAAATAACACGCTTAATGAGGTATTTGATCTGAGTCTGGCCACTGACCTATATGCACTAACCAACTACGAGGGAACAGTTATGGGCACTCGATGTCATGGTATGAGCCAAAGCCTTCTAGACGTCAGCGACTGAGCGGCGCACGCCGGATTGGACTAGAACGCCTGCTCTTGTATTAGGGAGGCTAGGTCTGCTTCCGGCCGCCCATGCAAAATGCAGGTGTGCAATGGGCAATGGGCCCAGACCCCTGCACGCTTAGGATTTAGACCGGCGTGCTGACCTCTCTGTTAGGCCTAGGTAGGGCTGCGACGTGTTGATCTTCCGAGGCCGGGCATGACCCAGGAAAGTGTGTCCGGTCAGAGGGATCAAGCGTGTTGGGTTATGGAGTGCACCCCTGCAGGGAAGTTTATCTATTTGAATAGCCGTGTCCCTTGGTAAAAGGATGACCCCGAGTTGTACCTTGATCTTATGACAACTAGAAGCGGATACTTAATAAAACACACCCAGACAAGTTCGAGAGACAACCCGGTGATCGCTTTCCCACATGGCGACGAGGGGAGGATCGCCGGGTAGGATTATGCTGTGAGATGCTACTTGGAGAACTTCAATCTACTCTCTTCTACATGGTGCAAGATGGAGGCTGCCAGAAGCGTAGTCTTTGATAGGACTAGCTATCCCCCTCTTAGTCTGGCATTTTGCAGTTCAGTCCACTGATATTGCCTCTTCACACATATACCTATGCATATGTAGTGTAGATCCTTGCTTGCGAGTACTTTGGATGAGTACTCACGGTTGCTTTGCTCCCTCTTTTCCCCCCTTTCCCCCTCCTTCTCGGATTCCGCAACCAGACGTTGGAGCCCAAGATCCAGACGCCATCGTCGATGATGACTCCTACTACACTGGAGGTGCCTACCACTACGTGCAGGCCGCCGCTGCCGAGGAGTAGTTTAGGAGGATCCCAGGCAGGAGGCCTGCGCCTCTTTCGATCTGTATCCCAGTTTGTGCTAGCCATCTTATGGCAACTTGTTTAACTGATGTTTGTACTCAGATATTGTTGCTTCCGCTGACTCGTTTATATTCGAGCACTTGTATTCGAGCCCTTGAGGCCCCTGGCTTGTAATATGATGCTTGTATGTCTTATTTTACTTTTAGAGTTGTGTTGTGATATCTTCCCGCGAGTCCCTGATCTTGACCGTACACATTTGCGTGCATGATTAGTGTACGATTGAATTGGGGGTGTCACAACAGGGTGCCCATGCGGCTGGATAGCACTGCCCCCCCGCCCGGGCCGCGTCGTGGGGCATTGTGGATCCTCCTTAAGACAATAGGGGCTCTTCTTCGGCCACAAGAAAGCTCCTAAACTAAAAAAACCTGGTAAAAAGTTCTGCCTGATCGGAGTTACGGATCTTCGCCTACTTAAGAAATGGTGATCGGTCCTAGAAAAGTATCAAACACACACACACACACACACACACACACACACACATATATATATATATATATATATATATATATATATATATAGAGAGAGAGAGAGAGAGAGAGAGAGAGAAAGAGAGAGATCAGATCCAATCTCGGAGGAGCTCTCTCCCTCTGAGAGCCATGGAAGCCAAGGAATAGAGGGGGAAACCTCTCCCCATCCAGGGAGAGGCCAAAGAAGAAGAAGAAGGAGATGGGTTTCTCTCGCTCTCTCTTTCGGTGGAGCCAGAGTGCCGCCGGAGGAAGCATTATCATCGCCATCATCTTCATCAACATCTCCATCACCTTCCTCCCTCTCTATACAGTGGTTCGCTCTCCCGCTAACTGTTGTTCTCCTACTTGAACATGGTGTTTGATGCTATTAACTATATTCCAATGATTTTTTGCATCTACGTTATGTCTGAGTAATTTATTTTTGTCCTATGGGTTAATTGTGATAAGCTATGGTTTATTTGAGTTGCATGTTGATATGGTGGTGTCCTGTGGTGCCTACCATTTGCACACACGTGTGGGATTCACACTTTTGGGTTTTGTAATATATGATTGTTTTGCTTATGATGGGTTTTCGAATGACATGAACTTAAACCCTAGTTTGCGATTTGTTGCATATGGGATAAAGGGGACCTTAGATCTTAATGCTATGGTTCGATATTACCTTAATGGATCTTTGGTATTTGTGGATGCTTGCTAGAGTTTCAACATAAGTACTTTTAGTCAATGGATTTTGTTGCATGTTAGTGTAGGCCTCTCCCACATATAAACTGCAATAGATGATTATCACTTTTGCTCCATATCCAATTGCCTAGGGACAATTCCGCACCACAAACCACCACCACTCCACACTCGTTATCCTTTATTTTATTTCACCTTTACATTACAGTACCTAACCTTTATTTTCAAGTTCTTATTATCTTGAAAAACTATCATTTTACACTCGCAAAGTACTTCTTGACGGTGTCCTGGACTAGGGGGTCCCGGCCTAGCCGGTCTAGTGCGTGGGCCGGATTGCCAGCCCATAAAGGAGGAGGGACTCCAGAGGTGTCTAACCCCCTTCAACCGAAGACTTGCCATGTACTTCAAGTATCCCTGTTAGATAAGGCATGTAACCCCTAGATGGCAACTGACCATGTGTAACCCTAGATGCCCCTGGTGTCTATATAAGCCGAAGGGTTTAGTATGTAGAGATATTCATTCATCCATTCATCATTACCATTACCCCTAGGGTTTAGACCACAACTTACGTTCTCGAGGTAGATCAACTCTGTACTTTGATACATCCATAATATAAGAAAGAGCAGGACATAGGGTTTTACCTCCTTAAAGAGGGTCCGGACCTGGGTAAAAGCATCGTGTCCCTTGTCTCTTGTTACCCATCGATCCGATCTCACAGCTCGGGCCCCCCCGAACCCGAGGTCTACCGGTTTTGACACCGACATTGGGGCTTTCATTGAGAGCTCGCTGTGTGATCACCTTCCAATGATGGCTTCGCCAATTGACAATGTGAGTCCCCTCAGTACCTCTGGGGTATCGATGATTCTCATGAACGGGCCATATGAGGGCTCGACAGATCCCAAGTCGCACTCCCCCTTCGAGGTGGCAGGGCGCGATCAGGAATAGTGTTCAGAGCTTTGCGCTCCTTTGATTAGCTCGACCGACGTAATTTGACTTGAGGAGACCTCGAATCTGAGGCCCCCTTCATGGGACGAGCATGAGACCGATCAGATAGGAGAGGCGGGCGTTTTGTATGTTAAGTCAAGCCCGGATATCTCTCTCTGCGTGCACATCTCCCACAAAGAACATGGGGGCACGTTGGAGTCCCCCCCGATCAGATTGAAATTTTCGATCCCACCCACCCCCACGTTGAGTATTGACCAAGTAATTCGGTGCCTCCCCATGTCTGGGACCAGATCTATATAAAACAACAAGCCGGGGAGACCGCTCGACAATTTTGGTCGAGATTCTTGTTCGTCAGGAACTGAATAACCAACTGCCCCGACACAGAAGTACTAGCTGCCTTTCGTCACAATTGTGACGATGAGTGTATGTTAAACGCCCTCGCTCGGCACCGAGTTCAAACTTTCTCCAAGCTCTCCAAACTAGTATTAAAACTTTGCGCCATTGAAGATGCCTGGTTAGCGCAAGATGAAGATTTTGAACCCATCAGGTCAAGAAAATTGAAAGACTCTGACATCGCACGACAAGGAGAGCCATCTAGGTGCCCCATAATCATCACGAAAAACAAAGAAGACAGCATCCCAGACCGCTCTAGACGTACTACTGGGTCAACCGTGCCCTATACACTCCATCTTGCTCAACACCAATCCAACCCACAACCTTTGAGCCTGTTGGGTTGTGAAACAAGTGGCTAAGAGTGGCAAGGTTCTCCTCATAGATAGGCACGCTATGAGTCATTCGACAAAATCCTTGGATGAAGCCGAGGTCCTGATGATCTACCAAACATACAAGCGAGGGAATCAAATAAAACACACTTTACAGGAGCTCGGTGCTACTTGTGAGCTGCGTTGGGATTTCCTTGAAGAGGAGGGGATGATGCAGTATAGTAGAGATAAATATTTCCCTCAGTTATGAAACTAAGGTTATCAGTGCATTAGGAGAATCACGCAACAACTCGCTAACAACAACTGCACACAAAATAACAAATCCTTGCACCCAACGTGAACAAGGGGTTGTCAATCCCTTGGCGGTTAATTGCAAGATTAAATTGTATGGTTATAGGTAGATAGATTGAACAAAAATACAAAATAAAATAAATAATGTAAAATTGCAGCAAGGTATTTTGAAGATTTTTAATATATGATAAAGGTAGACCCGGCGGCCATAGTTTTCACTAGAGGCTTCTCTCTTGAAAATAACATACGGTGGATACACAAATTACTGTTGGTCAATTGATAGAAAATCAAATAATCATGACGATATGCAAGGCAATGATCATGTATATAGGCATCACGTCCGAGACAAGTAGACCGAAATGATTCTGCATCTACTACTTTTACTTCACACATCGACCGTTCTCCAGCATGCATTAGAGTATTAAGTTCATAAAGAACGGAGTAACGCCTTAAGCAAGATGACATGATGTAGACAAAGTAAACTCACGCATGAATAAACCCCATCTTTTTATCCTTAATAGCAACGATACAATACGTTTCATGTCCCTTTATGTCACTTGGGTTGAGCACCGCAAGATCAAACGCATTACAAATCACCTCTCCCATTGCAAGATAAATCAATCTAGTTGGCCAAACCAAATCAATAGATTGGAGAGAAATAAGAAGCTATAATAATCATGCATAAAAGATTTTAGAGAAAACTCAAATAATATTCATGCATAATCTGATCATAAATTCACAATTCATTGGATTCCAGCAAAGACACCGCAAAAAGTTACATCGGATAGAACTCCAAGAACATTGAGGAGAACATTGTATTGAAGATCAAATAGAGAGAAGAAGCCATCTACCTACTAACTAAAGACCCGTAAGTCTGTGGTAAACTACTCGCGCATCATCAGAAGGGCGGCAAGGTTGATGTAGAGCCCCTCCGTGATCGAATCCCCCTCCGGCAGAGTGCCGGAAAAGGTCTCCAGATGGGATCTCTCGAGAACAGGAACTTGCGGCAGGGAAGTATTTCATGGACTCCTTTGTGGGTTTCTCGATTTTAGAGAATTTATAAAGGCCGAGTTAGGTCAAACGGAGCCACGTGGGCCCCATGAGCCACCAGGGCGCGTCCTGGTGCCTCGTGGGCCACTGCTCCATCTTCTCGTCCCCTCCCAAAGCTTCCAGGGTCTCTTATATCCAGAAAAAAAATCTCCACAAAGTTTTGTGGAATTTGGACTTCGTTTGGTACTGATATTCTGCAAAACCAAAAACAGGCAAAAAACAACAACTAGCACTAGGCACTAAGTTAATAGGGTAGTCCCGAAAAATGATATATAATTGCTTGTAAATGCATATAAAACATCCAAGATTGATACTATATTAGCATGGAACAATAAAGAATTATAGATACATTGGAGACATATCACTCGGGGCCACTGCTCCATCTTCTCGTCCCCTCCCAAAGCTTCCAGGGTCTCTTATATCCAGAAAAAAAATCTCCACAAAGTTTCGTGGCATTTGGACTTCGTTTGGTACTGATATTCTGCAAAACCAAAAACAGGTAAAAAACAACAACTAGCACTAGGCACTAAGTTAATAGGTTAGTCCCGAAAAATGATATATAATTGCTTGTAAATGCATATAAAACATCCAAGATTGATACTATATTAGCATGGAACAATAAAGAATTATAGATACATTGGAGACATATCACTCGGCCACACCGAGATACGCACACCTCCGGTCACGTGGTAGGACATGACAATCGAACAAGACGACCAGCTGGCGGCCGACCTAAGCCGATGCCCAGCCGCTCTGGTCCTCGACCCCATAGTGGACGGATGTCGGCTACATAAAGTACTAATGGATGATGACAACAGCTTAAACCTCATCTACGAGGGCACACTGGAAAAATGCAACTTGATACAACTCACATCCAACATAGCTTCATTTCATTCAAAGGCATTATCCCCGGAAGAGAGGTGTAGGGGAAAAATCACCCTTGATGTGGTCTTCGGCACTCCCGAGAACTATTAGTCCGAGGAGTTAACCTTCCATGTCATACCCTTCCAAAGTGGCTACCACGCCCTTCTTGGGCGAAGCCTTCAGAAAATTTGATGCCATACCCCACTAGGATATATGAAGCTTGAAATGCTAGGTCCCAACAGGGTGATAACCGTCACCAGCGACCCAGATAGGGCATTAAGGGCCGAAAATAAAATAGCCTCACTCGCTCTCGAGTCTCTTGCAGAAGCCTTCACAGCTGAAGAGTTGACAAAACTCTGGGCCACAGTTGATAAGGATGATGTCATCCTGGACAAGAGATCTAAGTCAACCTCATTCAAACCAACATATGAGATTATAAAATTTCAGGTACACCCAACGGACCCAAACAAAATGACGTCCATCGGTGCCCTGCTGGATCCATAAATCGACAAGGCCCTATGAAATTTCCTTAGGGAAAATTGGATATCTTCGCCTGGCATCCCTCAGACATGCCAGGAATCCCATAAAGGCTAGTCGAGCACATTTTGAACATTATCAAGGGGTTTAAATGAGTCAAACACGAACTTTGGAGATTCTTCGTACCCAAGCGTCAAACTATGGGTGAAGAACTATCCAAACTATTAGAGGTCGGATTCATTCGAGATATCAAACACCTCGAATGGTTGGCTAACCTGGTCATGGTACCAAAGAAGGACAAGTCATGACGGCTTTGCGTTGATTTTAATGATGTTAACAAAGCATGCCCTAAAGATCCTTCAGCATGCCCTACGCTTCCTAGACGCCACGACAGGTCACGACTCCCTATGCTTCCTAGACGCATATTTGGGGTACCACCAATTCAAAATGAAGGAATCCGATTAAGAAGCAACAACCTTTAGCACGCCCTACGAGCCACTCTGTTTTAATACAATGCTATTCGGATTAAAGAACACCGGCGCAATGTATCAACGTATGATTTAGGCATGTCTGGAAAAGCACATCGGCAAAACAGCCGAGGCCTATGTCGACGACGTGGTTGTTAAAACCAAAGACGTCCGACAACTAGTCAAGGATCTTGGTGACATATTCACCAGTCTCCAGGTATATGACATTAATCTCAATCCGGAGAAGTGCTTCTTTGGGGTACCGACAGGCAAATTGTTTGTCTTCATCATTTCCCATAGAGGAATAGTGGCCAATCCAGCTAAAATCTGAGCCTTGGCTACGCTAGCAGTACCCACAGAGCTCAAGCATGTTCAAAAACTACCTGGCCGTGTGGCCACCCTCACTCGATTCATCTCATGACTAGGGGAAAAGGCCTTGCCATTGTATAAACTTCTGAAGCAAACGAAGAATTTCAAATGGGCCAGCAAGGCATACGATGCTCTAGAAGCAACTAAAAAACTCCTCAATACTAATCTTATACTAGTCGCACCTGGAGTGGGCGAACCGATGTTGTAATACATCTCGGCCACTAACCAAGTCGTCAGCGCGGTCCTTGCAGTCGAACATGGCGCTGAAGGTCACAAATTCCAGGTGCAGCGCCCCCATATATTATGCTTTCGAGGTATTGGACCCATGTAAAGTGAGGTATCCTCACTACCAAAAGATTACCTACGCATTATTTATGGCATCTCGGAAGCTACAACACTACTTTCATGAGTGTTCCATCACAGTGGCATCCGAGGTTCCCCTAGGCGACATTATCAACAATAGGGACGCGACCGGGCGTATCGCCAAGTGGGCGTTTGAACTCCTCCCTTTCAAGATCGTGTTCCGGCCGCACCGAGCAATTAAATCTCAAGTGCTGGCCGATTTCGTGGCCAAATGGATGGGGGCCAAACTCCCTAGGGAGTACAATACACATTCACATTGGACAATGTACTTCGACAACTCCAAAATGTTAGCCGGCTTAGGAGCTGGGGTAGTCCTCACCTCACCCACTGGTGACAATATACGGTATGTGCTACAAATAATGTATAGGAACTCAAATAACGCAGTTGAGTATGAGGCCCTGCTACACAGACTGCGGATAGTTGTATCTATGGGAGTCCAGCGTCGAGGTCCGAGGTGACTCCAACCTCGCAATATCACAAGTAAATTGTGAGTTTGATGCAAAGGACCCAAAAATTACAGCATACCAAAACACGGTCTGGCTATGTTAGCCCGCTTCAAAGGACTAGAATTCCATCATATACCACGAGGCAGTAATCAGGCTGTCGATACTCTTGCAAGGATGTGCGATAAATGTGACCTGGTTCTAGAAAACACATTCTTAGAATGGCTTTTTAAACTGTCCGTGGTCTGCCAAGATGGTAGTGATGTCTACTACGCAACTTTATTCTTGTAGACTCGTGTTGGGCCTCCAAGCACAGAGTTTTGTAGGATAGTAGCATTTTCCCCTGAAGTGGATGACCTAAGGTTTATCAATCTGTGGGAGGCGTAGGATGAAGATGGTCTCTCTCAAACAACCCTGCAATCAAATAACAAAAAGTCTCTTGTGTCACCAACACACCAAATACAATGGTAAATTGTATAGGTGCACTAGTTCGGCGAAGAGATAGTGATACAAGTGTAGTAATGATAGTAGATATTGATTTTTGTAATAGTAACAATAAAAAATAGCAAGGTAACAAGTAACAAAAGTGAGAACATACGGTATTGCAATGCTTGAAAACAAGGCCTAGGGTTCATACTTTCACTAGTGCAATCTCTCAACAATGCTAATATAATTGGATCATATAACCATCCCTCAACGTGCGATGAAGAATCACTCCAAAGTTCTTATCTAGCGGAGAACATAAGAAGAAATTGTTTGTAGGGTATGAAACCACCTCAAAGTTATTCTTTCCGATCACTCTTTTGAGCTATCCCTATAAATGTCACAAACATCCCTGGAGTTCGTACTAAAATAACACCATATGATACACATCAACCAACTCTAATGTCACCACAAGTACCCGTGAGTTGATTATACGATATGCATCAAACAATTTTAGATTCATGATACTAAATCCAACACAAAGAACCTCAAAGAGTAGAGAAAGTAGGATGAAAATGTGCATCATCCCCTATGCATTGATTACCCCAATGTCACCTCGCGGAATCCACGAGTTGAGTGCCAAGACATACATCAAGTGCTCTCAAATCCATAAAAAAATTCAATCTGGTGATAATGAAATCTCAAAGGTAAAACTCAATTCATCACAACAAGATAGAGAGGGGAAAACACCATATGATCCAACTTTATTAACAAAGCTTGCGATACATCAAGATGTGCCAAATCAAGAACACGAGAGAGAGAGAGAGAGAGATAGATAGATACATAGATAGATAGACAGAGAGAGAGAGAGAGCGATCAAACACATAGCTACTAGTACAAAGCCTCAGCCCCGATGGTGGACTACTCACTACTCATCATGGTGGCTCCTGGGATGATGAAGATGGCCTCTGGTGATGATTTCACCCTCCCGTAGAGTGCCAAAACAGGGTCCCGATTGCTTTTTTGTGGCTATAGAGGCTTGCGGTGGCGGAACTTTTGACCTAGGGTTATTTATGGGGTTTTCTGATTATATAGGATTTTTGGGCGTTGGTTTCACACTGAGATGGGCCTCGAGGGCCCACTACTGACCAGGGCACGACAGAGGGGGGTAGCACGCCCTGGTGCCTAGTGGGCAGCAGGCCCCCCTCCAGTGGTTCTTTGCTCTAATGTTCTTCATTTGTTCCATAAAAGTTCTCCAAAAAGTTTCGTCAAATTCCGAGAACTTTTATTTCTGCACAAAAAACAACACCACAGTAGTTCTGCTAAAAACAACGTCAGTCCGGGTTAGTTCCATTCAAATCATACCAAAACCGTATAAAATTGTTGTGAACATGGCATGAATACTTCATAAATTATAGATACGTTGGAGACGTATCAGCATCCCCAAGCTTAATTCCTACTCGTCCTCGAGTAGGTAAATGATAAAAGAAATAATTTATGAAGTATGAATGCTAGCATAGTGCATAAGTTTGGCCAGTGATAATTTCAATCACTTTTCCTAGCATCATAACAGTAACTCTTTCTCATAAAACTCATCATGATGAAGTAGCAATCAAACCACATGTTATGGTTCAAACAACGCCTTCTCTTGATACTTAACAACCTATGTTCTTAGTCACCCAATTGCAACTCAACTTATTCAACAAAATCTAAGTAAGAGCTCCACATGCTAAATTATCATATAGTCTTTATGATTGCCAATACTCAAAGCATATTTTTAGAACAAATGGCATCCATCAAGCACAAAGAAAGGGGCTTAATGCTTTGCCTCCCAACTCATTTATCATAAAGATAATTGTCAAAAATAATAAATCATGATCAAATATATTTGACTAGCCATATGTGCCTAGATCTTTCCCCACCACATGATGTTTGCCAACTAGAGAATAATTGAGGTTGAAATGAGAATGCATACTATTGACTTGCATAAAAGTAAATACTGAAAAGTAAAAGATATGCCCTTCGTAGAAGGAAGCAGAGGTTGTCATGCGCCTTCTATTTTTGGATGCGCAATCTCTTCCTGCAAAGGAACGTCACGTTATATTGCCCCTTATGATAGCAACCTTTATGCAATCCGTCGCTTTTATTACTCTGCCATCACAAGTTTGTACAACGCTTATTTTCCTTTACAATAAAAGATCAAACATATTAGGAGCAATTTTTATTGCTTTATGCACCGATGACAACTTACTTGAAGGATCTTATTCAATCCATAGGTAGGTACTGTTGGGAAATGTTGCATGGAAAACAAAAACATTTCCGCACATGCAAGATCTATCAAGGAGATTCATAGCAACGAGAGGGGAGAGTGTGTCTATGTACCCTCATAGACCGTAAGCGAAGCGTTTAGTAATGCGGTTGATGTTGTCGAACTTCTTCGCGCTCCAACCGATCAAGTAATGAACGTACGACACCTCCGTGCTCAGCACACGTTTAGTTTGGTGACGTCCTGCGCCTTCTTGATACAGCAAGACGACAAGGTAGTGGATGAGTTCCGAGAGAACGATGGCGTGGTGACGGTGAGGGTGAAGCTATCTCTGCAGGGTTTCGCCTAAGCACTACGAAAATATGACCGAGGGTGTAAACGGTGGAGGGGGGCGCCGCACACGGCTAAGCAATTGTCGTGGGTGTGCTAGGCGCCCCCTCCCACATATATATAGGTGGGGGGGGGGAGAGGGGAGAGGCCAAGGGGCACCCCAAGTAGGGCCGAATCCTACTTGGGCTCCTGCCCTAGGCCACCCCTTCCTTCTTTTGGTGCCAAGGGGGAGGAAGGAGGAGGTGGAGCCCCCCCTTTCCTTTCTCCCACAAGGAGGGGAAGGCAGGAGGAGGTGGCGCCCCCTCCTTTCCTTCTTCCAGGGCCGGCGGCCAGGGAGAGGGCGCGCCAGCCCCCTTGTGGGCTGGTATGTGCCTCTCCTTGGCCCATTAGGCCCATAGACCACCCGGGGCCTCCCGGAACCCCTTCCGGTGATCCAATGACTACCCGGTGCACTCCGAAACTATTCCGGTGTCCGAATACCCCCTACAGAAAAATACACTTCCGTGATGATATGTGTTTGTCACAATAGGTCACGTTTTTTGTCATGCATGTACATCCATGACGATTTTATGACAGAATGAGGATAGTCATACCTGTGCTGTCGTAGAAGTGTTCCATCACAATACCAAAATTATCATCACCGAAGTGTTCACTTCCATGACGATAAATGGCGCGTCATGGAAGTGTTTTCGTCAAGGGTAACCAACACGTGGCATCCACCATAATGGGTCACCGTTAAGCTACCAGGTTCCGGTTTGTATCCGATAACCCGTTAACAACCCTGACCAATGGGGATTTTCCACGTGTAAAATTCTCATTCACCGGATGATCCACGTGTCAGCTCATTGTTGGGACAGATGTCATCCCTACAATGGACGGAAGATGCCTATGATATGTCGACATGTGGCACAACCCAATAGTGGCCCATTTAAGGTAAAAAGGCCAGCCCGGCTAAAGGCCCACCATATTTTTTCCAGACACTAGTGAGCTGGCCCATTAACAACCTGCCATGTTTGGGTTAAATTAAGGCCCATATCAGATCAGGACCGTTCACAGCCTGTCGTGTTTTTGGCTAAATTGCGACCCGTATCAGATTAGGCCCGTTAACAGACCACTGTTCTTTCGGGCCATTCTAACCTGGGTTTGTATTTCAGCCTCTTAAATGCCCGTTTACCAGTTTGGCCCGACAATAGTTTCGGCCTGTTAGCGCCCGTGGTGCATCTGGGCCGTTGTTGGCCCGGTTTCACTTTAGGCCATTTAACGGCCCATGGTGAAACTGGGCTATTTCTTGTTCGAAGTAACTTTGGGCCTCTTAACGGCCTGTAGTCTTCATGGATAAATTTCAGCCCAACTGGCCCATCGGCCTGTTAATGGCCCGTGTAACAGTTGGGCCTAATTACAACCCGCACTGAATCCGGCCTGCTTATAGCCCATCTATTAATGGCCCGTGACACAGTTGGGCCTACGGCCCGCGTAGATTCCGGCCTGCTTAAAGCCCATAATTTTATTGGGCCAAACAGGGCCCGAGATATATTTTGGCTTGTTAACGACTCGTTTTATATTTGGGCCAAACATGGGCCTAAGGCAGTTTCGGCCTGTGTTGGCCCTTGATTTTTTCGGCTCAACACTAGCCTAATCTAGTTTTTAGCGTGTTAAAAGCCCATGGTATCTCTGGCCCAGCTGGCCAGAACTTTACTGGGCCTGTTAAAGGTGGAAAACTACTATACGTTTAGACCTGCTAATTACCCAAGATGATTATAGGCCCACATTTTGGCCCATATATAGCAAGTTACGAGCCGACCTGTAGACCAACAACATTGAGATCCGTAGAAGCTTCCGGCCTAAATTATAGCATACCGACCAAGAATAAACCTAGACTATACAATAAAGAAATTACGGAATATTACATCCACTGGGCATCAAAGTTCGCCACTGGTGATAATAAAGCGCAACGAGTCCGCGGATTACATACACTGGGCATCAAAGGTCGTCACCAGTGCATATAAACGCACTGAAAAAAGAATATACAAAACTGAGAGCACTTCAGAAGGCATTAGGCCTGCCCTGGCCGTGCACCAAAAGCAGTAGAACAAGCTGATGAGACCTCAGTTGTGTCAATGATAGATGCTCTACCCGTAGCTACGTATCAAGAAAGCATGCAATGGTGTCCTCTGAGGCCTTATTTACATCATTGACATCAAGTCAGAGCTAAGCTGAAGCAAGCCTTTCCACTTTAAGTTGAGACTGAAGAAGTCGAACTGATTGAGGCAGCAACTGCACATAGGTTGTCTCACAGCTGCTGGTGAGTAGCTTCTACTCACGGGCTTCATCAAGACATGACCTTGGGGTCATCTCGCTCTCTTCAAGATGGTTTGGCTCACTATCTTCCCTAAAGTTCTGCCTGGCATAAGAGATATGACTCTAAAAGAGAAACAAGGAGACACATAACAAGTTTCACAAATATATAAGCAAATAAATAGATCTATTCTGCACAAGGAACATGTTTTTACAACTACAATTTTAAAACTGGTAGTTGTTGCAAACACCCAATCAGATGTAAACACCAAAGTAAACAGCAGTGGAGGAAATGATGCCTATCCAAATCTATACTAGAACAAAGTTTGAAGGCTTGATAAGGATGAAGTTACATTACATGTTAACACAGGATGGACAAAGCCCTTCTCCATGTCGATGGAAGGATAATTCAAGAAATTCCCCAAATAAACTTCTTAATAAGCGTTGCCTTTATTCTACATTTTGTAAAGAGTAAATATAGATCAAATAATACTGGAAGAAACAGAGGATAATGAAGCTCAGGTGCATAGTGATGATACGTAATCAAATAGCTATTAATTAAGTACAACATTACAAGGCAAAAGGTACTAATGATACATCTCCAACGTATCTATAATTTTTGATGTATTCATGCCATGTTTATAATATTCCTACATGCTTTTGGTATGATTTGGTTAGAACTAACCCGGACTGACAGTGTTTTCAATAGAACTATCATGGTGTTGTTTTTTGTGCAGCAATAAAAGTTCTCGGAATGCGCTGAAAATCAACGGAGATTTTTTCTGGAAAATATAAAAAATACTGGAACAAAAAGTTATCGTAGAGGAGTCCCGTGGGGCCGACGAGGGTGGGGGGCATGCCCACCCCCCTGGGGCGCGCCCCTGTTCCTCGTGGGTCCCCCTAACTTGTTCTCGACGCTAAACCCTCCTATAAATACCCAAACTTCCAGAAAGAAACCTAGATCGGGAGTTCCGCCGCCGCAAGCCTTTGTAGCCACCAAAAACCAATCGGGACCCTGTTCCGGCACTCTGCCGGAGGGGGGATCCATCACCGGTGGCCATCTTCATCATCCTGGCGCTCTCCATGACCAGGAGGGAGTAGGTCACCCTCGGGGCTGAGGGTATGTACTAGTAGCTATATGTTTGATCTCTCTCTCTCTCTTTCGTGTTCTTGATGTGGTGCAATCTTGATGTACCATGAGATTTGCTATTATAGTTGGATCTTATGATGTTTCTCCCCCTTCTACTTATTGTGATGGATTGAGTTTTCCCTTTGAAGTTACCTTATCGGATCGAGTCTTTAAGGATTTGAGAACACTTGATGTATGTCTTGCGTGGGATACCCGAGGTGACAATGGGGTATTCTATTGATTCACTTGATGTATGTTTTGGTGATCAACTTGCGGGTTCAGTGACCTTGGGAATCTATGCATAGGGGTTGCCACACATTTTCGTCTTGACTCTCCGGTAGAAACTTTGGGGCACTCTTTGAAGTTCTTTGTGTTGGTTTGAATAGATGAATCTGGGATTGTGTGATGCATATCGTATAATCATACCCGCAGATACTTGAGGTGACATTGGAGTATCTAGGTGACATTAGGGTTTTGGTTGATGTGTGTTTTAAGGTGTTATTTTACTACGAACTCTGGGGCTGTTTGTGACACTTATAGGAATAGCCCAATGGATTGATCGGAAAGAATAACTTTGAGGTGGTTTCGTACCCTACAATAATCTCTTCGTTTGTTCTCCGCTATTAGTGACTTTGGAGTGACTCTTTGTTGCACGTTGAGGGATTGTTATATGATCTAATTATGTTATCCTTGTTGAGAGAACTTGCACTAGTGAAAGTATGAACCCTAGGCCTTGTTTCGAAGCATTGCAATACCGTTTGTGCTCACTTTTATCATTAGTTACCTTGCTGTTTTTATATTTTCAGATTACAAAAACCTATATCTACCATCCATATTGCACTTGTATCACCATCTCTTCACCGACTAGTGCACCTATACAATTTACCAATGTATTGGGTGTGTTGGGGACAAAAGAGACTCTTTGTTATTTGGTTGCAGGGTTGCTTGAGAGAGACCATCTTCATCCTATGCCTCCCACGGATTGATAAACCTTAGGTCATCCACTTGAGGGAAATTTGCTACTGTACTACAAACCTCTACACTTGGAGGCCCAACAACGTCTACAAGAAGAAGGTTGCTTAGTAGACATCAAGCTCTTTTCTGGCGCCATTGCCGGAGAGGCTAGGTAAGCGGCACTAACACCCCGTCAACTAAGCTCTTTTCTGGCGCCGTTGCCGGGGAGGTTAGTGCTTGAAGGTATATCTTTAGATCTTGCAATTGAATCTTTTTGTTTCTTGTTTTATCACTAGTTTAGTCTATAAAATAAAACTGCAAAAAAATTGGAATTGAGGGTGCCTCGTGTGCTTCATCTTTTTAATATCTTCCGTGAAAATAAGGATTCCGATAATTGTGCTCAGTTGCTAGAGGAAGAATGCAATGAAATGTTTGGTACTAAATATCTAATTGATGAGCATGATTGCAATGTTGTTAGTATGAATTCTTTGAATATCCGTGATGATAATGATATGCAAAGCCACAAGCTTGGGGATGCTATGTTTGATGAAGATGATATTTTTAGTCCTCCAAGTTTTGATGAGAATATTTATTATGATGAAAGCATGCCTCCTATATATGATGATTATATTGATGAAAGTGGGTTTGGAAGAGTGTCAACTTTAGGAAGTAGTGATCCCACAATTTTGTAGGGTGTTGAATCTTATTGTGATGATTATGAAAATGGATTTGGAGAGGTCATGACTTTATTTAGTGATGAATCCACTATTTCGGAAGAGGTTCCAATTGATTATGCGGAAAAAGTTGCTATCTATGATGATTATTGTGATGACATGTATGCTATAAAGAATAATGATATCCATGAAACTTGTCATCTTGATTTTAACTTTCAATTGGATTATTCCTCACATGATAGTTATTTTGTTGAGCTCGCTCCCACTACTATAAATGAGAAGAATTTTGCTTATGTGGAGAGTAGTTAAATTTCTATGCATATAGATCATGAAAAGAATGCTTTATGTGATAGTTATATTGTTGAATTCATTCATGATGCTACTGAAAATTATTATGAGGGAGGAATATGTGCTTGTAGGAATTGCAATAATATCAAGTTTCCTCTCCATGTATTGAAAATCTTCAAGTTATGCTTGTTTTGCCTTGCTATGCTAGTTGATTATTGCTCCCATAAGTTGTTTGCTCACAAAATCCCTAGGCATAGGAAGTGGGTTAGACTTAAATGTGCTAGTCATATGCTTCATGATGCTCTCTTTATGTTCCAATTCTTATCTTTTATGTGAGCATCATTGTCATCATCATGCCTAGCTAAAAAGGCATTAAAGAAAAACGTTGTTGGGAGACAACCCAATATTTACCCCTACTGTTTTTGTGTGTTAACATATTGATCTACTGTAGTAATCATGTTTTATAGCTTTTGCTTCAATAAAGTGCCAAGTAGAACCTTTGGGAAGACTTGGGTGAAAGTTAATGCGATCTTGCTGTAAAAGACAGAAACTTTTGCGCTCACGAGATTAGCTGTCATTTTTACAGAAGAGTGCTTTTAAGTTGGTTCTTTTTGAAGAAGATTAATAGACAAACTCCTCACGTCCACCAATTTATTTTAGAATTTTTGGAGTTACAGAAGTATTCGGAGTTACAGATTACTACAGACTGTTCTGTTTTTGACAGATTCTGTTTTCATTGTGTTGTTTGCTTATTTTGAATAATCTATGAGTAGTATCGGAGGGTATGAACCATGGAGAAGTTGGAATACAGTAGATATAACACCAATATTAATTTAGAATGAGTTCACTGCAGTACCTAAGTGGTGATTTTATTTCCTTATACTAACGGAGCTTACGAGTTTTCTGTTGAGTTTTGTGTTGTGAAGTTTTCAAGTTTTGGGTAAAGATTCGATGGACTATGGAATAAGGTGGCAAGAGCCTAAGCTTGGGGATTCCCAAGGCACCCCAAGGTAATATTCAAGTACAACCAAGATCCTAAGCTTGGGGATGCCCCGGATGGCATCCCCTCTTTCGTGTTCGTTCATCGGTAACTTTACTTGGAGCTATATTTTTATTCACCACATGATATGTGTTTTGCTTGGAGCGTCATTTTCTTTTATTTTATTTTGCTTGCTGTTTGAATAATATTCCAAGATCTGAAATTCTTAAATGTTAGAGAGTCTTCAAATAGTTACATAATTATTCGACTACTCATTGATCTTCACTTATATCTTTTGGAGTAGTTTGTCGTTTGCTCTAGTGCTTCACTTATATCTTTTATAGCATGACGATAGTTTTATTTTGAAGAAATAGATGAACTCTCATGCTTCACTTATATTATTTTGAGAGTCTTAAACATCATGGTAATTTGCTTTGGTTATGAATTTAGCCCTAATATTATAGGCATCCAAGAGGGATATAATAAAAACTTTCATATATAGTGCATTGAATACTATGAGAAGTTTGATTCTTTATGATTGTTTTGAGATATGAAGATGGTGATATGAGACTCATGCTAGTGGAGTAATTGTGAATTTGAGAAATACTTGTCTTAAAGTTGTGATTCCCGTAGCATGCACATATGGTGAACCGTTATGTGATGAAGTTGGAGCATGATTTATTTATTGATTGTATTCCTTATGAGTGGAGGTCAAGATCGCGCGATGGTTAACTCCTACCAACCCTTCCCCTAGGACCATGCGCGTAGTGCTTGGTTTCAATGACTTGTAGATTCTTGCAATAAGTATGTGAGTTCTTTATGACTAATGTTGAGTCCATGGATTATACGCACTCTCACCCTTCCACCATTGCTAGCCTCTCTAGTACCGCGCAACTTTCACTGGTACCATACACCCACCATATGCCTTCCTCAAAACAACCACCATACCTACCTATTATGGCATTTCCATAGCCATTCCGAGATATATTGCCATGCAACTTTCCACCGTTCAGTTTATTATGACACGCTTCATCATTGTTATATTGCTTTGCATGATCATGTAGTTGACATCGTATTTGTGGCAAAGCCACCTTTCATAATTCTTTCATACATGTCACTCTTGATTCATTGCACATCCCGGTACACCGCCGGAGGCATTCATATAGAGTCATATTTTTTCTAAGTATTGAGTTGTAATTCTTGAGTTGTAAGTAAATAAAAGTGTGATGATCTTCATTATTAGAGCATTGTCCCAGTGAGGAAAGGATGATGGAGACTATGATTCCCCCACAAGTCGGGATGAGACTCTGGATGAAAAAAAGAGGCCATAAAAGAGAGAAGGCCCCAAAAAATACAAAAAAATAAAATAAATGAGAGAAAAAGAGAGAAGGGGCAATGTTACTATCCTTTTACCACACTTGTGCTTAAAAGTAGCACCATGGTCTTCATGATAGAGAGTCTCCTATGTTATCACTTTCATATACTAGTGGGAATTTTTCATTATAGAACTTGGCTTGTATATTCCAATGATGGGCTTCCTCAAATTGCCCTAGGTCTTCATGAGCAAGCGAGTTGGATGCACACCCACTTAGTTTATTTTTGAGCTTTCATACACTTATAGCTCTAGTGCATCCGTTGCATGGCAATCCTTACTCACATTGATATTTATTGATGGGCATCTCTATAGCCCATCGATACACCTAGTTGATGTGAGACTATCTTCTCCTTTTCGTCTTCTCAACAACCACCATTCTATTCCACCTATAGTGCTATGTCCATGGCTCACGCTGATGTATTGCGTGAAAGTTGAAAAAGTTTGAGAATACTAAAGTATGAAACAATTGCTTGGCTGAAACCGGGGTTGTGCATGATTTAAATATTTTATGTGATGAAGATAGAGCATAGCCAGACTATATGATTTTGTAGGGATAGCTTTCTTTGGCCATGTTATTTTGAGGAGACATGATTGCTTTGTTAGTATGCTTGAAGTATTATTATTTTCATGTCAATATTAAACTTTTCTTTTGAATCTTATGGATCTGAATATTCTTGCCACAATAGAGAAGATTACATTGATAAATATGTTAGGTAGCATTCCACATCAAAAATTCTGTTTTTATCATTTACCTACTCGAGGACGAGCAGGAATTAAGCTTGGGGATGCTGATACATCTCCAACGTATCTATATTTTTTGATGTATTCATGTCATGTTTATAAGGGAATGTTTGGATCCCTCGCTAGATTGCCTCGCTAGGCAAAGCTAGGCTTGCCGACGGAGGAGAGCCAAATCTGCTCACTCGCTCGAACGCGAAAAAAGCTGGAAACCGCTGGCAAAGAGGCAGGATCACCCAGTAACCGAATACGTTGCTTCCTTGCTGGGCTAGGCTAAGCAAGCGCTAGCACGTGAACCAAACGCACCCTAATATTTCTACATGCTTTTGGTATATTTGGTTAGAACTAACCCGGATTGATGTTGTTTTTAGCAGAACTACCATGGTGTTGTTTTTTGTGCAGAAATAAAAGTTCTCGGAATGTGTTGAAAATCGAAGGATATTTTTTCTGGAAGATATAAAAAATACTAAAACAAAAATTTATCGTAGAGGAGTCTCGTGGGGCCCATGAGGGTGGGGGGCGCGCCCACCCCCCTAGGGCACACCCCTGTGCCTCGTGGACTCCTCGTGGGTCCCCGTAAGTTGTTCTCGACGCCAAGCCCTCCTATAAATACCCAAACTTCCAGAAAGAAACCTAGATCGGGAGTTCCATCGCAGCAAGCCTCTGTAGCCACCAAAAACCAATTGGGACCCTGTTCCGGCACCCTGACGTAGGGGGGATCCATCACCGGTGGAAATCTTCATCATCCCGACGCTCTCCATGATGAGGAGGGAGTAGTTCACCCTCGGGGCTGAGGGTATGTACCAGTAGCTATATGTTTGATCTCTCTCTCTCTCTCTCTCGTGTTCTTGATGTGCACGATCTTGATGTACCGCGAGCTTTGCTATTATAGTTGGATCTTATGATGTTTCTCCCCCTTCTACTTCTTGTAATGGATTGAGTTTTCCCTTTCAAGTTACCTTATCAGATTGAGTCTTTAAGGATTTGAGAACACTTGATGTATGTCTTGCATGGAATACCCGTGGTGACAATGGGGTATTCTATTGATTCACTTGATGTATGTTTTGGTGATCAACTTGCGGGTTCCTTGACCTTGGGAATCTATGCATAGGGGTTGGCACACGTTTTCGTCTTGACTCTCCGGTAGAAACTTTGGGGCACTCTTTGAAGTTCTTTGTGTTGGTTTGAGTAGATGAATCTGAGATTGTGTGATGCATATCGTATAATCATACCCGCAGATACTTGAGGTGACATTGGAGTATCTAGGTGACATTAGGGTTTTGGTTGATGTGTGTCTTAAGGTTTTATTTTACTACGAACTCTAGGGCTGTTTGTGACACTTATAGGAATAGCCCAATGGATTGATCGGAAAGAATAACTTTGAGGTGGTTTCGTACCCTACAATAATCTCTTCGTTTATTCTCCGCTATTAGTGACTTTGGAGTGACTCTTTGTTGCACGTTGAGGGATTGTTATATGATCTAATTATGTTATCCTTGTTGAGATAACTTGCACTAGTGAAAGTATGAACCCTAGGCCTTGTTTCGAAGCATTGCAATACTATTTGTGCTCACTTTTATCATTAGTTACCTTGCTGTTTTTATATTTTCAGATTACAAAAACCTATATCTACCATCCATATTGCACTTGTATCACCATCTCTTCGTCGAACTAGTGCACCTATACAATTTACCATTGTATTGGGTGTGTTGGGGACACAAGAGACTCTTTGTTATTTGGTTGCAGGGTTGCTTGAGAGAGACCATATTCATGCTACGCCTCCTACGGATTGATAAACCTTAGGTCATCCACTTGATGGAAATTTGCTACTGTCCTACAAACCTCTACACTTGGAGGCCCAACAACGTCTACAAGGAGAAGGTTGGGTAGTAGACATCAACTGACAAGAGGAATGCATACATCAATGTGTGCAGTGGCATTGACTTTATTCAACATTTTGGTAAGAGTAAATGTAGATCTGATAATTTGGAGAAAGTGGAGGGCAGGGCAAATAAGATGCAGAGTAATGCTAGACAATCAACTATCTCGCAATGCAAGTACAGTAATACTACCACCGACCATTATTACTTGTCGCTCAAATGGATATATATAGGACTATTAAGTTCTAAATACATCCAATTGAGCAACAATTAATTCGATACGGAGGGAGTACATGACAACATGTACTTAAATGAGCAATACAAAACTTCATAACCATTGTGTGAACTCTACATTTATCTAAGAGTAAATACATATCTTATAATTTCTAGCAAAGGGAGGATAAGGAAGCAAACATTTACTATGATGCTACATAATCAAGTAGCAATGAGTGTAAGTATGCTGACAAAGGGCAAGAGGTACTGACAAGAGCAATGTAGTGCCCAGTATTGTTGTGAGATCCTATGATCCTTTGAGAAAGGAGATTCATCTGAAATTAGTTTTCATATGAGAGAAGGTAAGGCACATGTAGAAATATAGGAGTTGAGATTTTGAATTGATATCATAGACAGTACCTGACGCAGGGCTCTCTGTAGTTCTAATAGGGGTTTTCCCAGTGGAGTAGAGGTAAACTGTGGTATAGTTGAGCCTGTGTTTTCTATGGCTGCTGATCTATCTGATTTAATAGGTATCACTGCCTTTTCCAAATACCTAGTTTGCACTCCTTGAGGATCTGCACTCACCCTCTTCCTTTTAGACATCTATTACGGAAGAACAACATTTGACTGAAAAAACATAGTATGATGACACATGGAATAGGTACAAAAAATGGATAGGTATGGCATATACTCATATATGATGCTTAAACTAAGCAGATGGTGGTGTAACAAAGTATAAGTAATGCAAGAGGTCATATGCAAGATATGTGCGACCAATACAACCTTGCCAAGTTAGAGCAAGAACCTTGATGGGTGAATAAGACAGGCCATCCTCCACCATGCCAAGTTTGTTAGCCATTGGATTGTTCCGCAATATTCCTCTCGTGCACCCATTCTCATATTCATTTTGATCATGTTCAATACCTGACATACATGAAAACATAAAAATAAGTGAGATTATCTTTGTATTGCAGAAGTGATTCTAATCCAATACTGCCTCCCTGTAAACCCCGTTGTGCTATCTCTACAATTCTTCTGAGAGATGCCATGCATGCTGTAATTTGGTGCGTGCATTAATATAATGTGGGCTAGTACTCAAAATATGAGAGCTCCATAAGTGATGATACTTCGCAGATGATAGCTTCAACATATAGTAAAGAAGAACAACTCGACCTAACCTAACAGATTCAAAATAGACTAAGGGAGAACAACTCGACCTGACCTGTCGACCGCAAATGTCTCTGCTACTCTTCCCAAGAAGGAACATACTTATTAAAGAAGAAGAGAAGAGGATCATGTTAAAGAAGAGCAGAAGAGCAAGCAGATTGAAGAGTCTGTTGCCCACCCATGATGAACCAGAGCGCACAGAGAAATACTATTCCTTCTGGTCTCTCCATATGTGGCTCACATGCATTTCAAAACTAAAGTAGGAACATTTAGTTGACCAATTAAACATGTCTCAGTTTTACTAATATCAGCATAATATCATATTCAAATTTGTACAACTAATCTTGTTTAGCTTGATGGGTGGAGCAGTGCTATTATGACACAAATCACGTAGGCTGGTCGTGGTCACCATAACATGGGGAAACGTAAGCATGATGAGTATAGTGTTGACCGTGGAAGTGGCATGGTAGATCTGAAGCTGCAAACCGCGCAAATGGTACTTAGCAACCGATGTTTGCTTTGAAATAACAACTATGATTTGGTATGGACAAGAAAGTACAGTCAACAAGTGATAAAGAAATGCAATCCCTGCTGCCTCTCTATATGTCACAACATGCATTTGGAAACTCAAGTGGGACCTTTAGCTAACCAATAAATGTGTCTGTTAACTAATATCAGTGTCATATCACAATCATATTTGAACAACTAAGCTTTGGAATTATGAGTGTTGTGTCATTTAGCTTGAAGGGTGGAGTACTGCGAGTATGACAGAAAGCACCTACACAGATCATAGTAGTGTAGATAAAATAGGAAAACCCTAAGCATCACGAGTTAAATCAGTAAATTGGAACTAGCTGGAACATATGGGCTTGTATTGCCGATACGGCTAGAAAGGGTTCGGAAAGGGTTCGGCCCCAAAAGGGGTTGCTCTATTCAACTGAAGGCACAATACTGTTACTGTCAGCCTAGAATCTCAAATGTTAGAAGTATATTGTGTTTAAGATAGAGATATGAGTTATAGATAGAATATATTAAATCATGTATGACTTGCCCTCTACTCCGTCTCTCTCTCTCTCTCTCACATGTACATCTATATATACCCTACACAAGGGTCAGATCAATACAACGAATATTATAGGTTCTATATTTTCTACATCGAAGATGACATAGCTCCCATCATTTCCCGGATATCATGGCAGACCATCTAGAATAGTTGAAAGCATCCATCTGAAGCGACCCTATAGACCTATCGACTGCAAATGTCCCTGCTCCACTTCCCAACAAGGAACATACTCTACTATTCCCTTTGTTCCTAAATATAAGTCTCTTAGAGATTTGAATGCAGACTACATACAGAGCATAATGAGTGAATGTACACTGTAAAATATGTCTATATACATCCGTATGTAGTTCTTATTGTAATATCTAAAAAGACTTATGTTTTACCGAAAAAGGCTTTCACCCTGCTTTATAAATAAAGCAACGATGAACAACAGCCGGTCCAAACGCATGCCAACACAACATACGCACACACCCAAGGCAGTTTAGGAACGGAGGAAGTAATATACTTATTAAGAAGAACAGAAGAGGAACATGATAACAAGGAGCAAGTAGATTTTAGATAATGCAATGTGTGTTGCCCACCCATGATGAACCAGAGCGCACAGAGAAATACTATTCCTTTCGGTCTCTCCATATGTGGCTCACATGCATTTCGAAACTAAAGTAGGAACATTTAGCTGACCAATTAAACCTGTCTCAGTATTACTAATATTAGCATCATATCATATTCGAATTTGTACAACTAAGTTTGTTTAGCTTGATGGGTGGAGCAGTGCTATTACGACACGAACCACGTAGGCTGATCGTGGTCATCATAAAATGGGGAAACCGTAAGCATGATGAGTATAGTGTTGACCGTGACAGTGGCATGGCAGATCTGAAGCCGCAAACTGCGCAAAGGGTACTTAGCAACTGATGTTTGCTTTGAAATAACAACTAAGATTTGGTATGGACAAGAAAGTACAGTCAACAAGTGACAAAAGAAATGCAATTCCTGCTGTCTCTCTATATGCCGCAACATGCATTTGGAAACTCAAGTGGGACCTTTAGCTAACCAATTAAATGTGTCTGTTAACTAATATCAGTATCATATCACAATCATATTTGAACAACTAAGCTTTGGAATTATGAGTGTTGTGTTGTTTAGCTTGAAGGGTGGAGTACTGCTAGTACGACAGAAAGCTTCTGCGCAGATTATAGTAGGGAAGATAAAAGGGGAAAACCCTAAGCATCAAGAGTAAAATCAGGAAAGTGGAACTACCTGGACCATATGGGCTTGTATTGCCAGTACGACAAGAAAGGCTTCGGAAAGGCTTCGGCCCCAGAAGGGGCAGCTCTATTCAACTGAAGGCACAATACTGTTACTATCAATCTAGACTATCAAAGACGACATAGCTCCCATCATTTCCTGGATATTATGGCAGACCATCTAGAATCGTTGAAAGCATCCATTTGAAGCGACCCAATAGACCTGTTGACTGCAAATGTCCCTGCTCCACTCGACAAGGAACATACTATACTACTCCTTCCGTTCTTAAATATTCGAATGCGGACTACATACATAGCAAAATGAGTGAATGTACACTCTAAACTATGTCCATATAGATCCGTATGTAGTTCTTATTGGAATATCTAAAAAGACTAATGTTTTACCAAAAAAGGCTTTCACCCCGCTTTATAAATAAAGCAATGATGAACAACACCCGATACAAATGCACGCCACCACAACACACGCACGCACCCAAGGCAGTTTAGGAACGGAGGAAGTAATATACCTATTAAGACGAACAGAAGAGGAACATGATAACAAAGAGCAAGTAGATTTTAGATAATACAATGTGTGTTGCCCACCCATGATGAACCAGAGCGCACAGAGAAATGCAAATCCCTGTTGTCTCTCTATGTGTGGCGCACATGCTTTTCGAAACGAATATATGAACATTAGCTGGCCAATTAAACGTTCTCTGTTTTAGTAATATGAGCATCATACTAGATTCGTATTTGAAAAACTAAGCTTTGGAATTATGAGTGGCATGTTGTTTTGCTTGATGGGTTGAGGTCTTGAGGAGCAGTGCTAGCATGACATGAAGCACCTATGATGATGGTAGTGAATATAAAGGGGGAAAACCATAAGCTTTACGAGTATAGTGACCGTGCCATGGCGGATCTGAAGGTGCAAAGCGGACAAAGGCTACTTCACAACCAATGTTTGCCTTCAACTAGGCACTACGATTTTGTATGGACAAGAAAAGTACAGTAAACAAGTTACGATCTATTTTCCGGGTGAGATCAATAACTTAAGCAGATATGAAAGAGCACCACCTCTCTTGCGGCACCGTGTAGGCCCCTGCTGATACGTTGAGGGTGCTATGGGTGCGATGGCTATCGGCGGTGCAGAAGAAGACTTGAGATGACAGACGGCTAGGTCGGGGCATAAGTCCTGCTGCCGTGGACAAGGCAGTCGTAGGAGTGACAATGACAAGGTGAAAGACGCCGCCGATGAGCGAGAGGACGCGATGAAAGGATCCGGGTGAGGGAGTCCTGGACTAAGGGGTCCTCAGACAGCCGGACTGTATACTTGGTCCGGACTATTAGACTATGAAGATACAAGATAGAATACTTCGTCCCTTGTCCGGATGGGACTCCCCTTGGTGTGGAAGGCAAGCTTGGTGATTCGGATATGTAGATTCCTTTCTCTGTAACCGACTTTGTACAACCCTAGCCCCTCCCGGTGTCTATATAAACCGGAGGGTTTAGACTTCTAGGGTTTAGCCGCAACAATTATAACCTCATAGGCTAGACTTCTAGGGTTTAGCCATTACGATCTCGTGGTAGATCAACTCTTGTAGTACTCATATTCATCAAGATCAATCAAGCAGGAAGTAGGGTATTACCTTCATAGAGAGGGCCCGAACCTGGGTAAACTTTGTGTCCCCTGCCTCTTGTTACCATTAGCCTTAGACGCATAGTTCGGGACCCCCTACCCGAGATCCGCCGGTTTTGACACCGACATCGGTGCTTTCATTGAGAGTTCCGCTGCATCATCACCAGAAGGCTTGATGGCTCCATCAATCATCTACAACAACGTAGTCCAGGGGGAGATCTTCCTCCCCGGTCAGATCTTCGTATTCGGCGGCTTCACACTACGGGCCAACTCGCTTGGCCATCTAGAGAAGATCGATAGGTATGCCCCTGGCCATCAGGTCAGATTTGGAAGCCTGAATTTTGTGGCTGATATCCGTGGAGACTTGATCTTCGACAGATTCGAGCCCATGACGGCTGTCCCCGGCCTCCATGATGAACATGACCTAGATCTGTCATCTGGCCGCGCGCAGGAGATAGCGCCTGTGACCGCCCTGGCCCTAGAGCCGGAGCAGACTGCGTCATCTGAGGACGGGAAGCTTAACCCCGCCACGGAGGCTGCAAACTCAGTGGCGCTTGAGCCGCACACAGGCCCAACATCGAGCTGGGCTTGTGTCACCGGAACCTCGGACTCATCTCCGGCCATAGGTTCCGGACCGCGTGCATCCGCGTCCATCGAACCTGATTGGGCGCCGGTCCTGGAGTTCAGCTCCATGGACATTTTCCAGCACTCGCCTTTTGGCGACATGTTAAGCTCGTTAAAATCGCTCTCCTTGTCGGGGGACTCTCGGCCGAACTATGTCCGACTCGAGTGGGAAGCGGACGACGAAGAACTTTGTTTCCCACCCACCACCCACTTCATAGCCACTGTCGATGACTTAACCGACATGCTTGATTACGACTCCGAAGACATCAACGGTATGGATGATGATGCTGGAGAGGAGCAGGAACCACCAGATACAAGGCGTTGGACAACCACCTCCTCATACGACATATACATGGTGGATACACCCAAAGAAAACAACGGCGGCAATGAAAATCCAGTCGAGGATAAACCTCTTGAGACACAACCAAAGCATCGACGTCAGTGACGCCGCTCTAAGCCATGCCGTAGTAAAAACAGCAATACCGTCATAGGAGAAAATAACACTCCGGACGATGCCGAAAATAATGAAGACCCCGTTGAGCTAACCTCCGAGCAGGAGGGACGGGAGGATGGGCGAGTCAGCCCTGGCGAACAGGCCATGAACGAAGACTCGGAGGATAACAACTACCTTCCACTCTCCGAGGACGAGGTGAGCCTCGGTGACGAAGATTTCATCTTGCCTGAGGAGCCCGCCGAACAGGAATGCTTTACGCGTCAGCTAATTGCCACTGCAAGAAGCCTGAAAAAGAAGAAGTGGCAACTTCAAGATGATCATGATCTGCTCAATGAAAGATGGACTGATGTCCTGGCAGCCGAGGAATATGGTCTCGAGCGCCTAACCAAAAGCTACCCGAAGCGCAAACTATTACCACAATTCAATGACGAGGCACTGGAGCCCGTCCTACCAAGGCACAATGCGGCTGACCGACCACCACATGGCGGGACAAAGCGGCACCTCGAGCCGAACACCAGCCCGCACTGCCTCACCGAACAAACAAAAATAAAACAGCTCGGGGATATACACATGACCTGCGGCGCGACTTGGAAAATAGAGCAGGCCAGACAAGATCAATCTATGGATCACAGGGGCGTGCCCGGTGCGCGACGATGGCTATCCGGCTGAACGTGACAAACATAATCACGTCCGGGCCGAAAACCGCAGGCGAACCCCATCCGAGCTACGTCACGACTCAGCCCGATATAGAGGCGCCACACACCCCCTTTGCTTCACTGATGAAGTAATGGGACACGATTTCCCAGAAGGGTTTAAACCCGTGAACATCGAATCATATGATGGCACAACGGACCTCGCGGTATGGATTGAGGACTTTCTTCTCCATATTCATATGGCCCGCGGTGATGATCTTCACGCCATCAAATACCTCCCACTCCAACTCAAGAGACCAGCTAGGTACTGGTTGAACAGTCTGCCTGAAAACTCCATTGGCAGCTGGGAGGACTTGGAGGACGCCTTCCTTGACAACTTCCAAGGCACATATGTCCGACCTCCGGATGCCGATGACTTAAGTCACATAGTCCAATAGCCCGGAGAGTCAGCCAGGAAATTCTGGACTAGGTTCTTAACTAAAAAGAACCAGATCGTCGACTGTCCGGACGCCGAAGCCCTAGCGGCCTTTAAGCACAGCATCCGCGATGAATGGCTGGCCAGACACCTCGGCCAGGGAAAACCAAAGTCAGTGTCAGCCCTTACGGCACTCATGACCCGCTTCTGTGCGGGCGAAGATAGCAGGCTAGCCCGTAGCAACAACAATACAAGTGAACTTGGCACTTCTAAAGCTAGAAACAGCAACGGCAAGCCCCGATGCAATAGACATAAGCGTCGAAACAACTATGATAACACCAAAGACACGACGGTCAATGCCGGATTTAGTGGCTCTAAGTTCGGTCAGCGAAAGAAGACATTTAAGACAAATAATAAGGGCCCGTCCAGTCTGGACCGCATACTAGATCGACCATGCCAAATCCATGGCACTCCTGATAAACCAGCCAATCATACCAACATGGAATGTTGGGTCTTCAGACAGGCCGACAAGTTAAACGCCGAAAATAAGGAGAAAGGGTCGCAAAGCAATGACGATGACGAGGAACCCCGACCACCGAACACAGGGGGACAGAAGAAATCCCCCCCCCCCAAGTCAAAACGGTGAACATGATATATGCCACCCATATCCTCAAGAGGGGGCTCAAGCGTGCACTCAGGGACGTCTACACGATGGAGCCAGTCGCCCCAAAGTTCAACCCATGGTCCTCCTGTCCGATCAGGTGATCACCTTCGACCGCAGGGACCATCCAACCAGTATCCGTCATGGCAGTTCAGCCGCACAGGTCCTTGACCCAATTATTGGTGGATTCCACCTTACGCGAGTCCTCATGGATGGTGGCAGCAGCCTGAACCTGCTCTATGAGGATACAGTGCACAAAATGGGTATCGATCCCTCAAGGACCAAGCCCACAAAAACCACCTTTAAAGGTGTCATACCAGGTGTAGAGGTCTGCTGTACATGCTCAATCACACTGGAAGTGGTCTTCGGATCCCCGGATAATTTCTGAAGGGAAGAGTTAATCTTCGATATCGTCCCCTTCCACAGTGGCTATCATGCACTGCTCGGATGAACCGCATTCCCTCGATTCAATGCGGTGCTGCACTACGCCTACCTCAAGCTCAGGATGCCCGGACCACGCGGTGTCATAACGGTCAACGGAAATACAGAATGCTCCCTGTGTACTAAGGAGCACACCGCAGCCCTTGCAGCAGAAGTACAGAGTAGCCTTTTTAGGTAGAACCTCAATTCGGCAGTAAAGCTCCCGAACACCGTCAAGCGAGTCCGAACTACTCTGCAGCAGGACTATCCAGCTCGTCCAGAGCTCGACTAGCAATTCTGCCTCCGTCCCAGTCCCAATCAAGCGCTGACATTTGTGCCGCGCGTACATAACTACACACTCAAAATACCATGGGCATGGACGGAGGCACAACTAGACCATGGTCCATAACACGGCTCAACCACCCCTAGATCCGCATACCTTCACCTTTCTTTTTCATTTTAGGTTCTTCTCTTCCTGAGGCTTTTCTGATAACCTAATCATCGGACCTATAACGGGACAAATACACCAAGAAGGCAAGGAGCTTTGACGTACAAGGGAATCCCCAAGTGGTCTCTGCTAATGATCGTTATACCTGTTTTAAATACCCGCACGCAGCTCGCCCTTGGACATGGCATGTCAAATAGCCTTATTTGCTTATCGCATTACTTGTACAAATACACGTCGACGAATTAATCAAATTACAATGGAAAATAACTTGCGGCTCAATATTTGCGACATCAGCTTATTACTTGATTTTTTCCTTGTCTTTGTATTTTTATCAATTGCACCCGTACATTCTGGTACGCCTTAATTCCCCAGGGGCCTCATCATACCCCATAACACGGCAATAAAGTCCGAACACTTTTATAGTACAGTTCGGCACCCCGAACTTATAGCATTATATGCATCGGCTCTGAATCATGTCTTTGGTCAATAGTTGGGTTGCCCGGCTGCTGTGCTTACTACCTTACGTTCTGCTATATCGGCTAGGGTAGTAAAGGGAGAACTACTACGATTCTGTCCCGGTCCTTCTGGACGAGCACCTCAGTAGAGAAAGCCAAAAACTAGCTGTCATGATGCGGCGAGAGCTGGTCAGCTGTTCGAGAGGTTTCAAATCCTTAGAGATTTTGCCCGCATTATGCAATGAGTCGGTTTTTATCCGATTAGGCGTGTATAGCGCCCCAAGTTCGGACTTCCGAACACCAGGGGCTGCGCCAAAATTTTCATTGTCAAACTCCTATGGCTAAGTGAGGCTGATAAAGCCGTATAGTCCGATTGCCTTGTTTGTTGCGCTAAACACCTCCTTTAAGGACAAAAATTTGGAGTAAAGAGTGTTTAGATTTATCCCGAACACCCCCGTACTATCTATGTGGGGGCAGAAGCCAACGACTGGCCAACTCTCAGATTTCATAAACGGCCGCACAAGAGGTAAAATTTTAAATAAACAAGCATTATATTACATAACGATCTTGTTTCATATTACAGGACATGATAACATGAATGTATTCCTAGGAATATGATATCCTTGGCACATTGCTCCGCCATAAGGCGGGATCCCTCCAGGACACTGTCAAAATAGAGTTCGGGTCGGCGGTGCTCCTTGCCCTCAGGCGGCCCCTCGATCATCAGCTTCGTGGCGTCCATCTTCGCCAAATGCATCTTAGCGCGGGCAAAGGCCATCCGCGCACCTTCGATATAGACCGACCGCTTGATGGCTTCAAGCCGTGGGCAGGCACTGACAAGCCCCTTCACGAGTCTGAAGTAGCTGCTAGGCATGGGCTCGGCAGGCCATAGCCAGATTATTAAGTCCTTCATGGCTAGTTTGGCCGACTTATGCAGCTCGACCAGTTGTTTTAGCTGATCGCTAAAGGGCACTGGATGTTCTGGTCCAAGGTATTGCGACCAGAACAGCTTCTCCATTGAGATCCCCTCTTTGGCTCGATAGAATTCCACAGCGTCTGACACGCTGCACGGCAGATCGACAAACGCCCCTGGAGAGCTCCAAACCCGGGTAAGTAAAAGGAACCTTTCCTTCACATATCTACTTTGCATAATGAAAGCCTTACCCGCCGTAATCTTCTTGGCCGCCTAGATTTCCTGGAGGGCGCCCTGGGCTTCGGCTCGGGCATCTTGTGCGCTCTGGCAGGCCTTGGCAAGTTTGGACTCTTGATTCTTAAAATGGCGCTCCAAGGACTCGTACTTCTTGACGGCATCCTGGAGCTCTTGCTGAACCTCATTGACCCGGGCCTCATGCTTTTTGCGTGCGAACCGCTCCTTGGCCGCCTTGTCCTCGGCCTCGGCCAACGCCTTCTTGAGGGCAGCTACCTCGGTCGTTGCCCCTAATGAAGTTCATGACACTTTAGTCAGCATGAATCATTCATCCTTCCTGAATATATACAAGGTTACTGCATACCTTGATTGCCCTCCAGCTGGTTCTTCATGTGGCCGAGCTCCTCCTCGGCCCGCTCCAGATTCTACTTCAGTCCGCAGACTTCTGCAGTGTGAGCGGTGGCAGCCAGCAGTGACGCCTGCTTATTCACATAGACATATCAGATTAGACTCCTGCAAAAAATTATTTGATCCTCTGTTCGGCTTTTCTTTCCGAAGGCCTAATAGAGCATCAGGGGCTACTGTCTATACTGTGACATTCTTTTTGCAATTATATTACTTACTTTAAAGCCTGTTAGAAAGCTAGTGCAGGCTTCGGTCAATCCGCTTTTCGCGGACTGGACCTTCCCAATCACCGTACCCATCAGGATACGGTGTTCGTGAACAGTGGAAGCGCCTTTCAGCACTTCCAACAACCTGTCCGGTGCCTCTGGTTGGACAGAGGTCACCGGCGGGATAGGCGCGCCCCTTCCCTTCAAAGGGGGCTGCTCGCATGATGCGGAACCGTAGGGGTCTCCAGAATTATATACAGATGAGGGCCGAATTGAATACGACCCCCATCATCAGTGTCCATGGGGGTCTGCTCCCCCGTGTGTCCAACAACCGAGGCTTCACCCTCTGGCGCCTCCCGGACGGCCGCCGGATTCTCTCCTGGGCTGGGGATCCTTCAGGACGACGCTTCGGCGCCATCCAGGTCACGGTGAGAGGTGGCCGACGGAAGGGTCCCGCTGTCCATCGCCGCTGGGTCCAGCGAATCCTCTGATAAGGACCTCTCAAGGTGGGACTGAGCCGGACTGCAAATGCATAATGTAAGCACATTAAAACAATAAATTAAAGAATCCGGATACAAATACGTGTCCTGACACTTACCATTCGGCCAGGGGCTTCTCCCTAGGATTTCACTCCCAGCTGCTGTTGGTGGCCGCTGTGGAGCTATCCGACAAGGAAGCTTTCCCTTTCTTGGATGCCTCGGCCTCCGGATGCATGGAGGCCATCCTTTTCTTTTTCCCCTGCAGGAGGGAGTGGATTTCTTCCTGTTCCTCCTCTTCCTCGTCGTCTTTGGTGGAGGAGTGCGCCTCGGCGTCTTCGAATGTCACGTCTGAAGTGCCCTTGCGGCGAAGACCACTTCTGGTCCCCTTGGCCTTCTTCTTGGCCTTCTTCTCTGGCACCTCGTAAGGCGCCGGAAACAACATCTTCATCAGGAGTGGAGTCTCTGGGCCTTCGGGCAACGGAGCCGGTCAATCCGCTCCACTATCTCTATCCAATCCTGAAATAATCGATAGGGAGACTTAGATGCCTTCTTCTAATATGCGAGTAAATGGTACACCTTGAAAACATGAGAAAACTTACCGGATTAGCTGGGTGAGTTAGGTCGTGCCCACGATCCTCGTCCGTGGCCGGCGGCACCTCGTTGGCCTTAAAGAGCACCTTCCAGATTTCTTCGTGCGTCATGCCGAAGAGCTCTAATAGGGTCTGGAGCTTGGTCGCATCAAACTCCCACAGATAGCAAGTCCGGCTTTGGCACGGAAGAATCTGGCGGATGAGCGTAACCTGGATTACGTTGACGAGCTTGACTTTCTTGATTATCATGCTCTGAATGCGCGTCTGGAGCGCTGTCATCTCGTTCGAAGAGCACCACGCTAGGCCTTTCTCTTGCCAGGAGGTGAGCCGCATCGGGATTCCGGATCAGAACACAGGGCCGCCACCCAATTGGTGTCACGTGGATCGGTGATGTAGAACCACCCCGACTGCCACCCTTTGACAGTCTCCACAAAGGAGCCTTCGGGCCAGGCGACATTGGGCCTCTTGCCGACCATGGCACCTCTACACTCTGCTTGTTGGCCGCTCACCACCTTCGGCTTCACATTGAAGGTCTTCAGCCATAGGCCAAGTGAGGTGGGATGTGGAGGAAGGCCTTGCACACGACAATAAATGCCAAGATGTTGAGGATAGAGTTGGGGGCCAAATCATGGAAGTCCAACCCGTAGTAGTACATCAGTCCACGAACGAACAGGTGGAGGGGGAATCCCATCCCGCGGATAAAGTGTGTGAGGAACACCACCCTCTATTGGGGCTCCGGGGTGGGGACGATTTGTCCCTTGGTCGGAAGTCGATGAGCGATATCCTTGGCCAGGTACCCGGCCTCCCGGAGCTCCTTGATGTCCTTCTTTTTGATGGAGGAGGCCATCCACTTGCCTCCTGCTCCGGATCCGGACATGATTGGAGTGCTTTTTTTAGGCGGAGAAGGCGAGAGCTTGGGTGCTAGAGCTCGAGAATGGATGGGCAGAGAAAGGAGAAGGCGTGGGTGAACAAGGATGAATCCTTATCCCTTTATAAAGGCAGTAAAAGTCATGCGCCTCCCTGCTCGCCTTAAAATCTGCCTATTCCCCAAGCGCCGTGCAGATGGCACGGTTGGATTATCCATGCCCGTATTGATGAGAATCCCGTGATAAGGGGACACGATCTCTACTTCGACAAGACGTGCCAGTGAAACCGTACCTTGAAATACGGAGCGGCGGGTTAAAAAACGGTTCAAATAATGACCGGGCACTGGCGTGGTGTCACTCTACAAAAAGTTGTCAGCGGATTAGGACTCGTGAAATATTATACTCTCTACGGTTTTGTGTGGTACTTGTTTTGCAGAGCCGGACACGTTTTCTATGTTCGGAAGGCTATGTTGGAGTATTCAGAGAAGGAGCCCGCCTTGCAATGCCGAAGACAATCTGCGCACCAGACTCATCATCATTGAAGCCTGGTTCAGGGGCTACTGAGGGAGTCCTGGACTAAGGGGTCCTCGTACAGCTGGACTATATACTTGGTCCGGACTGTTATACTATGAAGTACAAGATAGAAGACTTCGTCCTGTGTCCGGATGGGACTCTCCTTGGCGTGGAAGGCAAGCTTGGCGATTCGGATATGTAGATTCCTTTCTCTGTAACCGACTTTGTACAACCCTAGCCCCTCCCGGCGTCTATATAAACCGGAGGGTTTAGACTTCTAGGGTTTAGCCACAACAATTCTAACCTCATAGGCTAGACTTCTAGGGTTTAGCCATTATGATCTCGTGGTAGATCAACTCTTGTAATACTCATATACATAAAGATCAATCAAGCAGGACGTAGGGTATTACCTCCATAGAGAGGGCCCAAACCTGGGTAAACATTGTATCCCCCGCCTCCTGTTACCACTAGCCTTAGACGCACAGTTCGGGACCCCCTACCCGAGATCCGCCGGTTTTGACACCACCACCGGGTCCGGCGCCGTGGATGAGAGACGTCCATCTCTTGCAGTGGACGACGGGGTAGGGGTAGCGGCTCCGACAAGGTGGAGGATGGGGTGGCAGACGGAGGAGGCTGGCCGCTGTGGGGAGGTTGTTGTGGCACCAACGGTGTATGAATGTGGAAATGGAGGGGGAGGGGGAGGGGATCTCAAACTTTGGGACGCGCTTGTCTGAAATGTGGGAAAGTTACGAACTTAGCCCCCGTTTAAAATTTCATACATCTCGTCTGTTGGGGATAGGACGGTAATCTCGCATCTCCCCCACCCCAATATTTGCCGATAGCGATTTCGGGCGAGGAGAGGGTCTTTTGCCGCCCACGATGTATGAACGGGGCTGAAAGGAAGGGAGGTTGTGTCATGTCTGAGGGAAGTTACACACCTGCCCCTAATTAAAATATTTGCCTACATCAATTTCGTAGGAGGAGAGTTTGTTTTGCCACCCACGTGTATGAATGACAATGTTGAGGGAGTGAGAGGTCTTTCAGATGAGTTTGAATCAAATGTGTGTTTGTTGTCTGAATGGGGAGACAGGCGGTCGTGTCACGTCTGATTGAAGTTACTAGTCTACCCCTATCAACAGTAGTGGAAATCAGGTTGATTAGGATGTGAAGTAGACAGTAATTTCCATCTCGCAAACATTGGCTTCGGGCAACCGGCAAATGATAGTGGGTGTTTTGCCGCTTCATTCAAAATTTGGGAGAATTAGCATTCACGTTTACCCTGGGCCCGGGCAATTAAATTCAAATCCAATTTGTATTCGATTACAAATATCCATACATCATTCTACTTTTGTTGTTTATTTCTTCAAAACCACGATAAATATTTAATTCTGTCTTTATATATGAATATGATTTAGAAATGTCGTGATCTTCGAATTCAGTAGGTTGGATACACTTTAGTCAAATAGTTATTTCATCAAATACAGTATGCTCACATAAAAAATAGTTCACCTTATGTCAATCATACAAGTACTGAGGATTACCTCGCCTAAAAAATTCAGACCATTACAAAACATGGAGAACAAAGGGGGTCTTACAACATAATCCATTCAGAGACATGACACAACATGCAAGTATACTAATCTAATGACAATTTCCACTGGTATCTAAAGAAGAACCGAGATTACCCTAGGCTTCAAATAGCAGAAGCGGCAGGACCTCCTCCGTCTTCAAATGCAACATTCTTATTTCCTCCAATTCTTGGGTTGCTTGCATAATGCGTGCAGCTAATTGCATACTTTCTGGCCTCAAGATCAAGATTACCTCATTCGTGGCAGCCACACCATCTCTTTCTACCTCTAGTAGAGCCTCAAGAGCTATAATATATGTGCTCAGACTGCTCTCCAATGGTGTTGCCTATGAACTGCTACCATCTGGTAACCTGACTGGCACACTGCTTCCACAAATGAATTCTGTGGTTGTATATTGTGTCCTACTGTCAAAGGCATCCTGAAAGGTTTCCGCTGGACATAAGTAAGAGATAGTTATCGCATGATCCAGGCAGTAAGCTTACATGGTACACGACATACTAATTATTGCCGAGCATGGCAAGCTATATTTAAATGGTTTGAAGTAGCATCAGCCGAAAACAAATTAAAATGGTAAGATGAAAGACAGTGTACCACCGCTATATTTAAGTTGCCCAGGCATCTAAGCAGTTGAAATAATCTGAGAAAGCACTTAAACAGTGTGGCCTCATATAAACTTCTAAGACAGTCTTGTGATGAAGTTTATAGGAAAAGTTAAGGAGTCAAATGAATTAGGCATGCATTTCTTTACGATAGTACAACAGGCACTGCTGACATATTGTCCAACTCAGGTATAGCCTAACAAGTAACAAACAAGCATTCAAATCAAGCAATACAGCAAAGCAGACAACTAAACTATTTTTAATTCTATAGGATTACAGGTTGAGGGCACAAGCCAAGAAAGCAGCCCACACGCATTACATTTCACAAGTACTAAAACATGCTACCTCTTGAGCACTACGTTGGTTTTCCCTTGAAGAGGAAAGGGTGATACAGCAAAGTAGCATAAGTATTACCCTCAGTTTTTGAGAACCAAGGTATCAATCCAGTAGGAGGCTCCTCAAAAGTCCCTCGTACCTGCACAAACAAACAAGGACCTCGCAACCAACGCGATAAAGGGGTTGTCAATCCCTTCACGGTAACTTGCGAAAGTGAGATCTGATAGAGATAATAAGATAAGATAAATATTTTCGGTATTTTTATGATATAGATTGGAAAGTAAAGATTGCAAAATAAAGATAGATAGGAAACTTATATGATAAAAGAGAGACCCGGGGGCCATAGATTTCACTAGTGGCTTCTCTCAAGATAGCATAAGTATTACGGTGGGTGAACAAATTACTGTCGAGCAATTGATAGAAAAGTGCATAGTTATGAGATTATCTAGGCATGATCATGTATATAGGCATCACGTCCGCGACAAGTAGACTGACTCCTGCCTGCATCTACTACTATTACTCCACACATTGACCGCTATCCAGCATGCATCTAGAGTATTAAGTTCATAAGAACAGAGTAATGCATTAAGAAAGATGACATGATGTAGAGGGATAAACTCAAGCAATATGATATAAACCCCATCTTTTTATCCTCGATCGCAACAATACAATACGTGCCTTGCTGCCCCAACTATCACTGGGAAAGGACACCGCAAGATTGAACCCAAAGCTAAGCACTTCTCCCATTGCAAGAAAGATCAATCTAGTAGGCCAAACCAAACTGATAATTCGAAGAGACTTGCAAAGATAACCAATCACGAATAAAAGAATTTAGAGGAGATTCAAATATTTCTCATAGATAAACTTGATCATAAACCCACAATTCATCAGATCTCGAAAAACACACTGCAAAAAGAGTTACATCGAATAGCTCTCCAAGAAGATCGAGGAGAACTTTGTATTGAGATTCAAAGAGAGAGAAGAAGCCATATAGCTAATAACTATGGATCCGAAGGTCTGTGATAAACTACTCACAACTCATCAGAGAAGCTATGGTGTTGATGTAGAAGCCCTCCGTGGTCGATTCCCCCTCCGACGGACCACCGACGAAGGCTCCAAGATGGGATCTCGTGGATACAGAAGGTTGCAGCGGTGGAAATAGGTTTTCGTGGTGCTCCTAGATGTTTTCAGGGTATGGAGGTATATATAGGCGAAGGAGGTCGGTCAGGGGAGCCACGAGGGGCCCATGAGGGTGGGGGGCGTGCGCACCCCCCTAGGGCACGCCCTCCTACCTCGTGGCCGCCTCGGCTGCTTCTTGACGTCCACTCCAAGTCTCCTGGATTGCGTTTGCTCCAAAAAGATCGCTCCCAAAGGTTTCATTCCGTTTGGACTCCGTTTGATATTCCTTTTGTTCGAAACACTGAAATAGGCAAAAAAACAACAATTTGGGTTGGGCCTCCGATTAGTAGGTTAGTCCCAAAAATGATATAAAAGTGTAAAGTAAAGCCCACAAACATCCAAAACGGGTAATATAATAGCATGAAATAATCAAAATTTATAGATACGTTGGAGACGTATCAAGCATCCCCAAGCTTAATTCCTGCTCGTCCTCGAGTAGGTAAATGACAAACACAGAATTTTTGATGTGGAATGCTACCTAGCATATTTCTCAATGTAATTTTCTTTATTATGGCATGAATTTTCAGATCCAAATAATTCAAGACAAAAGTTCTTATTGACATAAGAAATAGTAATACTTTAAGTATACTAATAAAGCAATCATGTCTTCTGAAAATAACATGGCTAAAGAAAGTTTATCTCTACAAAATCATATAGTTAGGCTATGTTTAATTTTCATCACACAAAAATACTCCCATCATGGACAACCCCGGTTTCAGCCAAGCAATTGGTTCATACTTTTTAACGCGCTTCAGCTTTTTTCAACTCTCACGCAATACATGAGCGTGAGCCATGGATATAGCACTATGGGTGGAATAGAATATGATGATGGAGGTTGTGTGGAGAAGACAAAAAAGGAGAAAGTCTCACATTGACGTGGCTAATCAACGGGCTATGGAGATGCCTATCAATTGATGTCAACATGAGGAGTAGGGATTGCCATGCAACGGATGCACTAGAGCTATAAATGTATGAAATCTCAACAAAAGAAACTAAGTGGGTGTGCATCCAACTTGCTTTCTCATGAAGACCTAGGGCATTTTGAGGAAGCCCATCGTTGGAATATACAAGCCAAGTTTTATAATGAAAAATGCCCACTAGTATATGAAAGTGACAACATAGGAGACTCTCTATATGAAGAACATGGTGCTACTTTGAATCACAAGTGTGAAAAAAATAGTAACATTTTCCCCCCTTTTTGGGCCTTTTTTTTGGCCTTTCTCTTATTTATTTATTTTTTTGGCCTTTATTTTATTTTATTTTATTTAGCCTTTCTTCCTTTTTTTTGGTTTATTTGGGGACAATGCTCTAATAATGATGATCATCACACTTCTATTTATTTACAACTCATGAATTACAACTCGATACTAGAACAAAATATGACTCTATATGAATGCCTCCGGCGGTGTACCGGGATATGCAATGAATCAAGAGCGACATGTATGAAAAATTATGAAGGTGGCTTTTCCACAAATACGATGTCAACTACATGATCATGCAAAAAAAATATGACAATGACGGAACATGTCATAATAAACGGAACGGTGGAAAGTTGCATAGCAATATATCTCGGAATGGCTATGGAAATGCCATAATAGGTAGGTATGGTGGCTGTTTTGAGGAAGATATAAGGAGGTTTATGTGTGATAGAGCGTATCGTATCATGGGGTTTGGATGCACCAGCAAAGTTTGCACCAACTCTCAAGGTGAGAAAGGGCAATGCACGGTACCGAAGAGGCTAGCAATGATGGAAGGGTAAGAGTGCGTATAATCCATGGACTCACATTAGTCATAAAGAACTAATATACTTATTGCAAAAGTTTTATTAGCCCTCGAAGCAAAGTACTACTATGCATGCTCCTAGGGGAAGGGTTGATAGGAGTTAACCATCGCGCGATCCCGACCTCCACACATAAGGAAGGCAATCAAAAGAGCACCTCATGCAACAAATTTGTCACACAACTTTTACCATACGTGCATGCTACGGGACTTGCCAACTTCAACATAAGTATTTCTCAATTTCATAATTACCCAACTAGAATGACTCTAATATCACCACCTCTATATCTCAAAACAATTATCAAGCATCAAATTGATCATAGCATCTAATCACTTCCTATGTGTCACATCCCTAGCTTCTGGTGCTGCCTAGTGTTTGCATCTTGCTTGCTTCATGTTTAACTTTCATGGAAATTTGAAATGGGGATGTTCCAACCCTAGCATCAAAAGGAATTCAAAGAGGTTCAACCAAAATATTTTTCAATGATTTCAAAATGCCCTTTAAAAATGTTCATCATTTCTGGATCAAGGTGGAAGCATCTACCAAAAATGGTTCACATTTTTGCAGGACATATTGGACTTTGAATTAATCCAAACATATTTGAATTGGGGCTATTTAAATGCTATATATATATATATATATATATATATATATATATTAGATGCTCCAAAAATGTTGGAAATTGTTATGGGTCACTGGAA
>NC_041381.1:77656924-77680807 GCF_002162155.2 Triticum dicoccoides
AGAAAGCACCCATAATTATTTCCAGGATTTTATGAAATGGTTTAGCATTATTACTAAACCAAAACAGAGAAACAAAATAGAAAACAGAAACAAGAGAGAGAGAGAGAGAGAGAGAGAGAGAGAGAGAGAGAGAGAGAGAGAGAGAGAGAAGTGCTTACCTGTGCAGCCCACTAGAGCCACCCCAGCTCCTGTGCTGGTCCAGCACTGTGCGGCCCAGCCCACCGCAGCCGCCACCGTCTTCAACCTCCTGCCAGTAGGCAGGAGGGCGTGTGCCCAACGCGCGCGCGCACGCGACGGCCACCTCCTGCTTGCCACTTCGCCCTGGCCTTCTCTGGCATCGCCACGCGCCCCCCAGGCCCTCTCACTCTCTCTTGTGCCTTCTCCCCTCCTCTGCTCTCTCTCCCTCTCGCAACCGAATGCTGCCGTCGCCGCCGCTTGCTGCTGCCGTGGCCACCGCCTTCCCCTCGCTTCTCTGACCAGCCCACGAGCTCCGCCTAGAACCCGAGCACCTCTCCGCCGACCCACGCAAGGCCGGAGGACCCCAAGATGACGCCACGACCCTTCTTCCCCGTCCACGGCCGCCGGATGCCGCCGCCCTATTCGTCGTCCACAGGGCCTCCCTGAGCTCGCTGACCCCCTCTCCGACCCCACTGTGAGCTCCTCTTCCTCTCCCCTAGCTCCCGTGCCCGTTTGGCCTCCGTAGCCGCCGTTTCCACCGCACCCGAAAGCTCCCCGCCGCCGGCCATGGCGCCGTTGTGGCTAGAGCCACAGTGGCTCGAAGCCAACCTCACTGTTGTGTTCAGCGCAACACCAGGAGCCCGTAGCCACCACCAGCTCCTCCTCCCGTGCACCGTAACGTCGAACCCAACCCCGTCCGAACTCCAGCCGCCACTATCGAGCTCGCCGGCGTCGTTTCCGGTGTCCCCGTGTCCAACAACTTGCACCACTGGATGCGGCAGCTCCTCAGCAGTACGTAGCACGCCTCTGCCGTTGTTTTGGTCGCCGGAGCGCAAAACCCGTGCTGCTCCGCCGCGTCTGGCCTCGCCGGCATCATGTCGCCGGCAGGTTTGACCTGTTCGACCTGGGGTTTGACCTCCCTGGGGTCAACACGCGTGGGCCCCGCCTCTGACTAGATTAGTTTAGGACTAATTACCCCTGCTGACATTGACAGTGGGCCCAATGGCTGTTAATTTGATTAGTTAGAATTAATTAACCCTGTTAGTTACTTGTGTCATTGACGTGTCGACCCCACTGGTCAGGTTTGACCTGCAGCAGCGCCCGTTGACCTGCTGATGTCACAGTGAGGTAGTGCTGACGCCATAACTCATTTTCTGGATTAATTTTAATTCAGGAAATTCCAGAAAATATCAAAAACTTCAAAAATTAATAGAAATTAATCGGTAACTCCAAATCAAATAAATTATATATAAAAATGATTAGAAAAATCCAATCTATCCATCTGTACCATTTTCATGCATGTTAGAACAACTTATGGCTGCTGTTTAGGACAAATCATATTAAGGGCACTTAAACCTTCATATATGGAGTTTGAATTTGAACCTTGGGTTCAAACCAACCTCATTTAACCTCGGTGCTAGTTGCATTAGCCCAATCAACAACATATTGCCATGTCATGATCATGCATCATATTGTGCATTGCATTGATTGTGTTCTTCCTTGTTTGCTGCTGTTTGTTCCCCCCGATAGACGTGGTTCCGACGATGAGTTCGATGACACCAATGAAGAACTATATTATCTTCAGAAGTGCCAGGCAAGCAAAACCCCCTTGTTCATTCCGATAAAATCCCACTTTCTCGCTCCTGCTCTATTTTACTGCATTAGAACAACAACGATACAACTGTTACTTGCTGCGGTAGCTGAACCCCTTTATCCTCTGCATGACCTGTCATTGCTACAGTAATTAGATGAAACCCACTAGCATGAGTAGGAGTTGTTTGAGCCCTTATGTGCCTACTCATTCATGCTTGTTTGTCATGCCTGCTATTGCTTAGAGTTGTGTCAGGTCTGATTCATCAGGGATGAATTGGAAGTGTGTGGACATGTCCTACTGTTGAGAGCTAAGTGTGTGAACACGATTTGGTAAAGGTAGCGGTGAGAGGCCATGTAGGAGTACATGATGGGTTGTTTCATTGAAGCCGTCCTTAGGAACTGAGTTCTGTGTTTGTGATCCATGATTAGCTACTACCACACATTGGGATCCTTAATTGACTCTCTCGACTTATTAACCGACTTGATCTCTGTCCAGGAGTTGCAACTAGTTTCTGGTGTTTGTAGGTAGTGTTAGTAGTCTACCAAATGGCACCTGGTACAGGTGGACTTGGGACAGACTAGGCACCGTGGCACGGTGTACCAAGTGGCACCCGGATGGTGGGCTTGGGAACCCTGCTCACATCACTTGGGGCCGTGAGCGACACCCCGGCCGGATCTCCTTGCGGATGGAACACGAATAGGCGATAAACCTAGACTAGAGACTTGGGTGGTTAGTCAGGTCGTGGCCGACACCCTCGCCAGGCTTCCGCTTGAAGGTTGCCGAGATACATGACGTGTACATGGCGGTAAGTGGCGAGAGCGTGTGTGAAGAAGTATACCCCTGCAGGGTTAACATTATCTATTCGAGTAGCCGTGTCCGCGGTAAAGGACTTCTGGGTTGCCTGTACAATTCATAGATAACTTGAAGTGGATACTCTAAAATGCGCAAGATAAGCGTGAGTGCTATGGATGGCGTTCTCGTAGGGAGACGGGAGCGGATCCATAGTGGTGTATTGATATGGTGAATATGTGGACTCGTGTGCGCCACCTCAAAAGAGTTACTTGCAGTCGTAGTTCAGAATAGCCACCGAGTCAAAGCTGGCTTGCTGCAGTCAAACTCCACCATCCCCCTTTGTTGATAATGATGCATATGTAGTTAGTTCTGATGTAAGTCTTGCTGGGTACATTTGTAGTCACGTTTGCCTATTTTATGTTTTTGCAGAGAGACTACCATCTCACTAGTAGTTCTGCGTGGACTTCGATGTTTAGCTTGTTTCCTCAGCTACGATCTTGTGCCCTCGGCAGGAGCTAGTAGATAGTCAGGCTTCTCAGCCTTTTTCATTTGTAGATGTCTGTACGCAGACATGTTGAGCTTCCGCTTGTGCTTTGACTTGTATGCTCTGAATGTTGGGTCATGAGACCCATGTTTGTAATATCTCGCTCCTCGGAGCCTGTTGAATAAAATACTTGAGTTGTAGAGTCATGTTGTGATGCCATGTTGTATTTGCACATATCGAGCATATTGTGTGTATGTTATTGAAATGATTGGTATGTGTGGGATCTGACTATCTAGTTGTTTATCCTTAGTAGCCTCTCTTACTCAGAAATGTCTCCTAGTGCTTCCACTGAGCCATGGTAGCTTGCTACTGCTCCGGAACACTTAGGCTGGCCGGCATTTGTCCTTCTTCGTTCCTGTGTCTGTCCCTTCGGGGAAATGTCACGCGATGAATACCGGAGTCCTGCTAGCCCAGTGCTACAGCCTGGATTCACTCGCTGATGACCGACACGTTCGATGCTGGGTCATGGATGCCTGTCCCTGTAAGTTTGTGCCACTTTGGGTTTACGAATAGCCATGTCAGCCCGGGCTCCTTATCATATGGATGCTAGCGACATTATCATATACGTGTGCCAGAAGGCACAAACGGTCCCGGGCAAAGGTAAGGCGACACCCGTGGGAATACCGTGCGTGAGGCCGCGAAGTGATATGTGGTGTTACATGCTAGATCGATGTGGCATTGAGTCGGGGTCCTGACAGCTTTGGTATCAGAGCTTGACTGCCTGTAGGATTACCAAGCCAAACTGGTCGAAGTTGAGTCTAGAAATTCTTTAGTTATATAAGGGAATTGATTGTGGGATGGAACGTAAGGCTCTTTTTACTCCTTATACCTTATGCCCTTCTGATCTGAGTCATCTTATCTTTCCTACGGGGTTAAGGAACCAGGTTTTCTCTTCTTCTATCAGGATCACGTGTTACTAATCCGTAGACTTATAGGTTTGTTGGTTCTAAGCTTCAGTTCGGTTACTACTACTCCCGTGTATTCATAGCTGGCCTCAAAACCTTGATATTGTGGTGATCGAGTGGTTATGCCACCATTTTGTAGGATGTCTCAAATATTTTCGAGCATTTACAACCGTTATGTTGTCCGAGTCATCCCAGGTTTCTAAATAGTCTGATGCATTTGCAAAATCCTTTCCCTCTGGTTTCGATGTTCCTTTAGGCTAGGTTAATCACACTAATTGCTGAGTTGAGGTACTCTATTGCCTTGACATATATGTTGGAGCTAGTATTATGACCCTAGGTGTCTAGAGTATCATCTAGTAATCTAGCCGTGTTTGGTGTTTCCAGTGTGATCATTCTGGCCGTCATTCTCGAAAGCATCCCATGATGCCATTTAGTTAGTAGGCATTCTATTCCTGGGTTTTGAACCCGAGATTCACCATACTCACTTCATGTTGATAGCGTTTGCTAGTCCCTTTAGGTTATTAGTATCCTTTGCGATAGTCCTCAAGGTTCATGGTATATCGTTCTTCCAAAACCATGAACTGCATATGGCAGAAGTTCATTGAACCAAAAGATCACAATAAGAGTGCTCTTGACGAGTTCTCCATTCAAATTGTGAATCTGCCAGTCCTTCTTCTTCTGCATGGGTTATCTGGAAGAAACATGTTGAACTTGTTCGACATACCAATATATGCATCCACAACTCAGAAAATCATATGTTCTTTTGAGTTGCCCCCCTTAGTCGTCTTCTGACCCTCGTCTATCAATTGATAGAAAGGAGTAGTTGTGCAGTCGTGTTTATCGATGCCTATTACTTCGTGGTTCGTCAAGCCATTCCATTCTGGAATGACTAGGAGAAACAAACTCCAGTACCTCATCCACATCCAGGATTGGGTCAAAGTGGTTGTACCTCACAGATCAAAATACCAATCCAGTTTTTGATTCTGTTCCACCCTGGAGTATTACCACCTTTATGTCAGGATTTTCATGAGAATTGCACCGACTCTTGTGAATACTTGATGTAGTAATACCCCTCGCCATCATTACTCATTCCTCGGTTCCGTGTTGTCGCAACCGGAATGCCGAGAAGTGATTCGTGATGTGTGAAATCTATACTCCTAGCAACTCCATTGCTTGGTGGTTAAATGGACAATAATTTCATTCTTAGCGTGTTGGTTATCAAATCACCATTCTAAGATTGATCGTGCTACCTAGTCCCTTTTCCTGGTGCACATCTCGATCAATGAGTTGGGTCTATGCCAATCTCTTGCTTATTTGATCGTATCGTCTTGCCCTGAAAAGCAAGATTATTCTCGAGCTTAGTAACATATCGGTGGTTCGTGATTTTCCGAATATCTTCTCAGAAGTGTTATCAGGTTGTCACCTGTCCGCTATGTTGAGCTCGTGATCAAGTTGGTTTCTTGTAAACCACCCCTTCTCCAAGAATCCGTGTTGGGTACCCCTGAGCTAGTTGGTTAAGCTGAACAACAACTTGGAGAGTTGGAAGATAGAAGCTTGTACGATTTAGTTCATTTTAAGGGATATCTTGTATGTGTGTTGAAGAAAGATGATATTTTCATTGATTGATCCTCGTGACCAGTTGTTGGACCTATTGTCTTGCTAAAATTTAGATTTGAGTGTGGGCTATCCTAAAATCAAGTCAGAACCAACAATGTTAATAATGTTGTCTTGATCGTGGATTTTCCTCGAGCATACACCATTACATCCTTTGGTATGACCAATGCTATCACCATGTTCACATAAATTGTGGAATTCCATTTATATGGAAACCTGGATGAATTGTTGTTGAGCCCATCAGCAACACTACTACCTTCTCCATGATTTTGTTGAACGTTAAGCTAGTGTTGGAAACTTTATAAGCATTGCCTTCATGTCCCGTTCATGAAGCATATGTCAGGATGAAAGATGTGACTTCCTCTAATTCACGTGCATCTGATGCAAGTTGCCGCCGTGAATCCGAGAAATTCAATGTTGCTTCCTCTGGAATCATCCCGAATCAGTCATGCATACATGCGAAGTATTCTGTGGTTTGGAGACTTGCAACCTTCATTCCATATGTATCCCTAGCACACCAAGCCACTGATTGATTGCTCAAGGAAAAGGAGTTTGTTGTGTTAATTCTAGATCATGCACAAGACTTCGATATCCTCGATGATGGTTCCCAACCTGAACTCGGTAGTGTTTTACTATAAGACTACTATGTGGTCATACTTGTCTCGGACAACGTGATTACATGTTGTAGCAGAACCAGCTCATGTTTTGGAGCTTGCTATTGTAGTTCATCCCCCGAGAATCTCGCAACGTCATCTCGTCGATTTGTGTTGCAAACTTTTGTTTTTCCTTCTAGACATGATTAGTCTGGAATACTCTGTCACCAACCAGATCTGAATCTCAGGCAGACTTGATGGTTGGAACATTTGCCAAGAACTATAATATTGGTCTCTTTGTAGCCCGGTAAAGTGGATGTCATGGCCAACACACCCAGCCGGAAGACCTAATATTGTAGTATCTCTCTTGAGGAAGTTGGCCACCTCCCCATAGGGATTTCGTAGGATTTACTCCCTGGTTGCCCTTATGGATTTTTGTGTTCCCGAAGTCCGACCTTTTACTTGATGATCTAGATATCAAACCATATCTATGAATGGGATACACTAGCGCATCAAGGAGAACATTAGAAGCGGAGTGCTAAATGTCTCTCGGTCGATTATCCAGATCTTGCGACCTTGGCATTGCTAAGATGAAATCTGAGAAGGTGTTATCTTCCTTTGCATCTTCCACCGGTATTCATCATGGTAGTATGATGTGTTGCCAGGATCCTTGACACGGATATTGGTAAAACTTGATGAATATGGAAATGCTCAAGTTCTTGAGAGCACGCTCAGACACTAGGTTATATCCTCGGTATCAATCAGAATGTGCTTTCCATTTGCTGAGTTGTCTTATAACTCTAGTTTCCTTTCCAAGCTAAGTATGCCATTCTTTCGAATTCCTTCAAATGATCGATTGTGATTTGCCTTAAGCTGGTATAAAGAGTTCCAATGATCTTTGAATCAAAGGTAATTCTTCTTGCCACTTAAGGGAATATTCCTGCGAGTCACGTGCCTCAAGATGTCTCGTTATAGTGTCATGGCAACTCAACTCTTCGCTACGTTGACAACCAATCACCACCCTCTTAAGGCGGGATTGTTTTCTACCTAGTGAACCTTCGCCATCTATTTTACTCCATCCCTCTAGATGTATGCTTCATGTCTCAGCTCGAGAGGTGTTTCAATGTCTCACTCCGTGAGTTGATCCTGAGTTGTTCGGTCTTCGAGAAGATCGATTCTTCTAGAGTTTTCCTTTCCTCTTCTTGTCATGTTGGTTGGAGTTCTCACAGGAAGACATCGGGTCAAAGATGGTGAACGATTCAACGTTCTGATGAAGTGCCACCTGGATCGTGAAGATTATGTTAGTTTGTGTTCCCCCTTCATCCTACCCTACGCTTGAATCTCGGGGCGAGATTCTTGTTTAGTGGGGGCGAGTTGTCACATCCCTAGCTTCTGGTGCTGCCTAGTGTTTGCATCTTGCTTGCTTCATGTTTAACTTTCATGGAAATTTGAAATGGGGATGTTCAAACCCTAGCATCAAAAGGAATTCAAATAGGTTCAACCAAAATATTTTTCAATGATTTCAAAATGCCCTTTAAAAATGTTCATCGTTTCTGGATCAAGGTGGAAGCATCTACCAAAAATGGTTCACATTTTTGCAGGACATATTGGACTTTGAATTAATCCAAACATATTTGAATTGGGGCTATTTAAATGCTATATATATATTTTAGATGCTCCAAAAATGTTGGAAATTGTTATGGGTTACTGGAATAATTCAGAAAGCACCCATAATTATTTCCGGGATTTTATGAAATGGTTTAGCATTATTACTAAACCAAAACAGAGAAAACAATAGAAAACAGAAACAAGAGAGAGAGAGAGAGAGAGAGAGAGAGAGAGAGAGAGAGAAGTGCTTACCTGTGCAGCCCGCCCAGCTCCTGTGCTGGTCCAACACTGTGCGGCCCATCCCACCGCAGCCGCCACCGTCTTCAACCTCCTGCCAGTAGGCAGGAGGGTGTGTGCCCAACGCGCGCGCGCACGCGACGGCCACCTCCTGCTTGCTGCTTCGCCCTGGCCCTCTCTGGCATCGCCACGCGCCCCCTAGGCCCTCTCACTCTCTCCCGTGCCTTCTCCCCTCCTCTGCTCTCTCTCCCTCTCGCAACCGAACGCTGCCGTCGCCGCCGCTTGCTGCTGCCGTGGCCACCGCCTTCCCCTTGCTTCTCTGACCTACCCACGAGCTCCGCCTAGAACCCGAGCACCTCTCCGCCGACCCACGCAAGGCCGGAGGACCCCAAGATGATGCCACGACCCTTCTTCCCCGTCCACGGCCGCCGGATGCCGCCGCCCGATTCGTCGTCCACAGGGCCTCCCTGAGCTCGCTGACCCCCTCTCCGACCCCGCTGTGAGCTCCTCTTCCTCTCCCCTAGCTCCCGTGCCCGTTTGGCCTCCGTAGCCGCCGTTTCCACCGCACCCGAAAGCTCCCCGCCGCCGGCCATGGCACCGTCGTGGCTAGATCCATAGTGACTCGAAGCCAACCTCACTGTTGTGTTCAGCGCAACACCAGGAGCCCGTAGCCACCACCAGCTCCTCCTCCCGTGCACCGTAACGTCGAACCCAACCCCATCCGAACTCCGGCCGCCGCTATCGAGCTCGCCGGCGTCGTTTCCAGCGTCCCCGTGTCCAACAACTTGCACCACTGGATGCGGCAGCTCCCCAGCAGTACGTAGCACGCCTCCGCCGTTGTTTTGGTCGCCGGAGTGCGAAACCCGCACTATTCCGCCGCGTCTGGCCTCGCCGGCGTCATGTCGCCGGCAGGTTTGACCTGTTCGACCTGGGGTTTGACCTCCCTGGGGTCAACACGCGTGGGCCCCGCCTCTGACTAGATTAGTTTAGGACTAATTACCCCTGCTGACACTGACAGTGGGCCCAGTGGCTGTTAATTTGATTAGTTAGAATTAATTAACCCTGTTAGTTACTTGTGTCATTGACGTGTCGACCCCACTGGTCAGGTTTGACCTGCAGCAGCGCCCGTTGACCTGCTGACATCACAGTGAGGTAGTGCTGACGCCATAACTCATTTTCTCGATTAATTTTAATTCAGGAAATTCCAGCAAATATCCAAAACTTCAAAAATTCATCGAAATTAATCGGTAACTCAAAATCAAATAAATTATATATGAAAAATGATCAAAAAATCCAATCTATCCATCTGTACCATTTTCATGCATGTTAGAGTAACTTATGGCTGCTATTTAGGACAAATCATATTAAGGGCACTTAAACCTTCATATATGGAGTTTGAATTTGAACCTTGGGTTCAAACCAACCTCATTTAACCTTGGTACTAGTTGCATTAGCCCAATCAACAACATATTGCCATGTCATGATCATGCATCATATTGTGCATTGCATTGATTGTGTTCTTCCTTGTTTGCTGGTGTTTGTCCCCCCCGATAGACGTGGTTCCGACGATGAGTTCGATGACACCAATGAAGAACTATATTATCTTCAGAAGTGCCAGGCAAGCAAAACCCCCTTGTTCATTCCGATAAAATCCCACTTTCTCGCTCCTGCTCTATTTTACTGCATTAGGACAATAACGATACAACTGTTACTTGCTGCGGTAGCTGAACCCCTTTATCCTCTGCATGACCTGTCATTGCTACAGTAATTAGATGAAACCCACTAGCATGAGTAGGAGTTGTTTGAGCCCTTATGTGCCTACTCATTCATGCTTGTTTGTCATGCCTGCTATTGCTTAGAGTTGTGTCAGGTCTGATTCATCAGGGATGAATTGGAAGTGTGTGAACATGTCCTACTGTTGAGAGCTAAGTTTGTGAACACGATTTGGTAAAGGTAGCGGTGAGAGGCCATGTAGTAGTACATGGTGGGTTGTCTCATTGAAGCCGTCCTTAGGAACTGAGTTCTGTGTTTGTGATCCATGATCAGCTACTACCACACATTGGGATCCTTAATTGACTCTCTCGACTTATTAACCGACTTGATCTCTGTCCAGGAGTTGCAACTAGTTTCTGGTGTTTGTAGGTAGTGTTAGTAGTCTACCAAGTGGCACCCGGTACAGGTGGACTTGGGACAGACTAGGCACCGTGGCACGGTGTACCAAGTGGCACCCGGATGGTGGGCTTGGGAACCCTGCTCACATCGTTTGGGGCCGTGAGCGACACCCCGGCCGGATCTCCTTGCGGATGGAACCCGAATAGGAATAGGCGATAAACCTGGACTAGAGACTTGTGTGGTTAGTCAGGTCGTGGCCGACACCCTCGCCAGGCTTCCGCTTGAAGGTTGCCGAGATACATGACGTGTACATGGCGATAGTGGCGAGAGCGTGTGTGAAGAAGTACACCCCTGCAGGGTTAACATTATCTATTCGAATAGCCTTGTCTGCGGTAAAGGACTTCTGGGTTGCCTGTACAGTTCATAGATAACTTGAGGTGGATACTCTAAAATGCGCAAGATAAGCGTGAGTGCTATGGATGGCGTCCTTGTAGGGAGACGGGAGCGGATCCATAGTGGTGTATTGATATGGTGAATATGTGGACTCGTGTGCGCCACCTCAAAAGAGTTACTTGCAGTTGTAGTTCAGAATGCCACCGAGTCAAAGCTGGCTTGCTGCAGTCAAACTCCACCATCCCCCTTTGTTGATAATGATGCATATGTAGTTAGTTCTGATGTAAGTCTTGCTGGGTACATTTGTAGTCACGTTTGCCTATTTTATGTTTTTGCAGAGAGACTTCCGTCTCACTAGTAGTTCTGCGTGGACTTCGATGTTTAGCTTGTTACCTCAGCTACGATCTTGTGCCCTCGGCAAGAGCTAGTAGATAGTCAGGCTTCTCAGCCTTTTTCATTTGTAGATGTCTGTACTAAGACATGTTGAGCTTCCGCTTGTGCTTTGACTTGTATGCTCTGAATGTTGGGTCATGAGACCCATGTTTGTAATATCTCGCTCCTCGGAGCCTATTGAATAAAATACTTGAGTTGTAGAGTCATGTTGTGATGCCATGTTGTATTTGCACATATCGAGCATATTGTGTGTATGTTATTGAAATGGTTGGTATGTGTGGGATCTGACTATCTAGTTGTTTATCCTTAGTAGCCTCTCTTACCGGGAAATGTCTCCTAGTGCTTCCACTGAGCCATGGTAGCTTGCTACTACTCCGGAACACTTAGGCTGGCCGGCATTTGTCCTTCTTCGTTCCTGTGTCTGTCCCTTCGGGGAAATGTCACGCGATGAATACCGGAGTCCTGCTAGCCCGCTATAGCCCAGTTCACCGGAGTCCTGCTAGCCTAGTGCTATAGCCTGGATTCACTCGCTGATGACCGAGACGTTCGATGCTGGGTCATGGATGCCTGTCCTTGTAAGTTTGTGGCACTTTGGGTTTACGACTAGCCATGTTAGCCCGGGCTCCTTATCATATGGATGCTAGCGACACTATCATATACATGTGCCAAAAGGCGCAAACGGTCCCGGGCAAAGGTAAGGCGACACCCGTGGGAATACCGTGCGTGAGGCCGCAAAGTGATATGAGGTGTTACATGCTAGATCGATGTGGCATTGAGTCGGGGTCCTGACACTATGATAGTTTTTATTATACCCAACTTGGATGTCCATCATTCTAGGGCCAATTTTATAACCATAGAAAATACAATTGTGTTCTAAAAGACTCTCAAAATAATATAAGTGAAGCATGAGATATCAATAATTTCTACAAAATTAAGCCACTGCCATGCTCTAAAAAGATATAAGTGAAGCACTAGAGCAAAATTGCCTAGCTCAAAAGATATAAGTGAAGCACATAGAGTATTCTAATAAATTCCAAATCATGTGTGTCTCTACCAAAAGGTGTGTACAGCAAGGATGATTGTGGTAAAGTAAAAAACAAAGACTCATATCATACAGGATGCTCCAAGCAAAACACATATCATGTGGCGAATAAAAATATAGCTCCAAGTAAAGTTACCGATGAACGAACACGAAAGAGGGGATGCCATCCGGGGCATCCCCAAGCTTAGGATCTTGGTTGTACTTGAATATTACCTTGGGGTGCCTTGGGAATCCCCAAGCTTAGGCTCTTGCCACTCCTTATTCCATAGTCCATCGAATCTTTACCCAAAACTTGAAAACTTCACAACACAAAACTCAGCAGGAAATCTCATAAGCTCCGTTAGTGCAAGAAAGAAAAACCACCACTTAAGGTATTGTAATTAACTCATTCTTTATTTATATTGGTGTTAAACCTAATGTATTCCAACTTCTCTATGGTTCATACCCCCCGATACTAGCCATAGATTCATCAAAATAAGCAAACAACACACGAAAAACAGAATCTGTCAAAAACAGAAGTCTGTAGTAATCTGTAACTTTCTAATACTTCTGGAACTCTAAAATTCCTACCAAAATAGGAAGTCCTGGGAAATTTGTTTATGGATCTACTGAAAAAATAATCAACTAAAAATAACGATTCTATGATTTATTAAAATTATTCTCGTCCGTGCAAAAGTTTCTGTTTTTCAGCAGAATCAAATTAACTATCATCATAGGTTATCCTATAGGTTCTACTTGGCATAAAGACTAATTAAAACATAAAACCACATCCAAACAGAGGCTAGATGAAATATTTATTACTAAACAGAAGCAAAAAGCAAGGAACAAAAATAAAATTGGGTTGTCTCCCAACAAGCGCTATCGTTTAACACCCCTAGCTAGGCATAAAAGCGAGGATAGATCTAAGTAGTGCCATCTTTGATTTTTAACTTTTTAGCGGAGTCATGCTTGAATCCGGGGGGTTCTTTATGTTTCCCTTCATACTCGCAAATTTTTAGATCTAAAGAATCCAACCGCTTATTACAAAGGGTAATCAACATATTCATGCGGTGAAGATTTCCACTAATACTCTTAAGAGGTTCAAGAGACTTTTGTAAAATTTTTGTTACTTCGCAAATCTTTTGAAAAACTTGTGTCTCTTCTTGGGTATGATGAGGCCCCCCTTTTTGAGATAGTGTTCCCACTATTCTCTCTATGATTTCATGTGCAATACTGGGATCAATCTCGATAAAATTTCCTTTAGCAACGCAATCCAAGAGTTGTCTATGGGACATATTTAATCCAACATAAAAATTGTGAAGAACAATTCTAAAATTCACCTCTAAGGTGCAATTATGATAAGATTCCATCATCCTATACCAAGCATCTTTCAAGTTTTCTCCTTGCCTTTGCTTGAAGTGAAGAACTTCAAACTCGGGAGACAAAGGAGCAGATAGAGGACTAGCCATGATAAACGATCTAACACACGAGCACACAAGAGGCAAGCGAAAAAGAGAGGTGAATGGGAAAGAGAGGGCGAATAAAACGGCAAGGGTGAAGTGGGGCAGAGGAAAACAAGAGGCAAATGGCAAATAAGGTAATGCGAGGGAGATGAATTTGTGATGGGTACTTGGTATGTCTTGACTTGAGCGAAGACCTCCCCGGCAACGGCGCCAGAAATCCTTCTTGCTACCACTTGAGCACTGCGTTGGTTTTCCCTTGAAGAGGAAAGGGTGATGCAGCAAAGTAGTGTAAGTATTTCCCTCAATTTTTGAGAACCAAGGTATGAATCTAGTAGGAGGCTCCTCAAAAGTCCCGCGTACCTACACAAACAAACAAGAACCTCGCAACCAACACGATAAAGGGGTTGTCAATCCCTTCATGGTAACTTGCGAAAATGAGATATGATAGATATAATAAGATAAGATAAATATTTTTGGTATTTTTATGATATAGATTGGAAAGTAAAGATTGCAAAATAAAGATAGATGGCAAACTTATATGATAAAAGATAGACCCGGGGGCCATAGTTTTCACTAGTGGCTTCTCTCAAGATAGCATAAGTATTACGGTGGGTGAACAAATTACTGTCGAGCAATTGATATAAAAGTGCATAGTTATGAATTATCTAGGCATGATCATGTATATAGGCATCACGTCTGCGACAAGTAGACCGACTCCTGCCTGCATCTACTACTATTATTCCACACATCAAGCGCTATCCAGCATGCATCTAGAGTATTAAGTTCATAAGAACATAGTAACGCATTAAGAAAGATGACATGATGTAGAGGGGTAAACTCAAGCAATATGATATAAACCCCATATTTTTATCCTTGATGGCAACAATACAATACGTGCCTTGCTGCCCCTGCTGTCACTGGGAAAGGACACCACAAGATTGAACCCAAAGCTAAGCACTTCTCCCATTGCAAGAAAGATCAATCTAGTAGGCCAAACCAAACTGATAATTCGAAGAGACTTGCAAAGATAACCAATCACACATAAAAGAATTCAGAGGAGATTCAAATATTTCTCATAGATAAACTTGATCATAAACCCATAATTCATTGGATCTCGACAAACACACCGCAAAAAGAGTTACATCGAATAGATCTCCAAGAAGATCGAGGAGAACTTTGTATTAAGATTCAAAGAGAGAGAATAAGCCATCTAGCTAATAACTATTGACCCGAAGGTCTGTGGTAAACTACTCACAACTCATCAGAGAGGCTATGGTGTTGATGTAGAAGCCCTCCATGGTCGATTCTCCCTCTGGCGGAGCACCGATGAAGGCTCCAAGATGGGATCTCGCGGATACAGAAGGTTGCGGCGGTGAAAATAGGTTTTCGTGGTGCTCCTAGATGTTTTCACGGTATGGACGTATATATAGGCGAAGGAGGTCGGTCAGGGGAGCCACGAGGGGCCCATGAGGGTGGGGGCACGCCCACCCCCAAGGGTGCGCCCTCCTGCCTCGTGGCCGCCTCGGCTGCTTCTTGACGTCCACTCCAAGTCTCCTGGATTGCGTTTGTTCCAAAAAGATCACTCCCGAAGGTTTCATTCCATTTGGACTCGGTTTGATATTCCTTTTCTTCGAAACACTGAAATAGGCAAAAAACAGCAATTTGGGCTGGGCCTCCGGGTAGTAGGTTAGTCCCAAAAATGATATAAAAGTGTAAAGTAAAGCCCATAAACATCCAAAATGGGTAATATAATAGCATGAAACAATCAAAAATTATAAATACGTTGGAGACGTATCAAAACACACTGTCTTACCATATGTTGTTGTGAAGCCTCGCTGCTACTGCAATGTTCTTTGAAGATATCGTCAACATCCCATTGTTGTAAATCTAGTTGTTGTAGTTTATTCTTCCCCCTCTATTTAGGTAAATTAGTTTTAATCACATGCACTAGTTTGAATTGATCATCAATGGTTAATCTAAACTAATGAAAGAAGGGTGTGTGCTTACACGACAATATATGTGCTTCACTCTATTTTTATGCTTGTTCGAGGTGCCAGCCCCAACAAAACAAATATTTTGGTTGATGGGGTTGGCAGCTCCATAATTAATAGAAGCACCAAATTAGTCATCCAATTTGGGAAGATCAAGAACGCATAAAAAAGTAATGAGCGGAGGCTCGGAGGAGTGATGTAATAGCTAGCATCGAAAAATGTAGGGTAAAACGAACAAAAAGCAGCGGGACCATAAGCTAGTTTGCTGATGTGTAATTAAGCATAGAGAACATAGGCCCTGTTTGGATCCATGGGTTAGAGCTAGTTTGGGCTTAAATAGACCTAAAGTATCCAAACATGAGGGCAAGTTTGAGTTTGTTGCATCTAACACACCCCAAAAAACTATCCCACCCAAGATGTGCTAATAGGAGCTAGTTCTCCTAGTGCATTTGTTGTCAATCTAACCCTGTCATCCAAACATCTCTTTGACTAAAGTTAGTTCAGGGTTATTCATGATCTAGAAACTAACTCTAACCTCTAGCTAAGTTAGAGTATCCAAACAGGGCCATAGAAGCAGTCAGATGTAACCAACATGTGGCATCAGAACAACACCATTATCATAAATATAGCATGCAAGAAGTAAAATAGTAGGCAGTGATATCTGGGAAGTACAGTAATACTTAGGACAAAACAAAAGCATTGTAACTATATGTGCACCGGTTTGTAATTTAGCACATGTAACCTGTTCACTGCCACACGTATGGCCCTATAGGTGCAAGCAGAATAAGGGTCAGTTCTTTTCCAGCTTCTAGTAGCTTATTGTCAAAATAAGCCAAAAGTGCAAAAGATTAGAACATGTATTATTGGGAACTCATTTGTATTGTTGTGCACTTATTTGCTTTGTTGGGAATACTTGTATGATATTCGTATGTGTGATCTTCCTTATGTTTGATTATAACATGTTGTGGTGTTTGGAAATTGAAATTATGTTAAAATGGGAAACAAAATGATAAAATAGTGCGATGTTGTTTAATTAGAACAACAATATAGTCCAAGGGCATTACAGACTTTTCACTGACCATACCACAAATAAGCTGAAAATACATGCACTGAAAAGAACTCGCTAGCTTATTATCTGGAGCTTATTTTCATAGGAGCTTATCTGAAGATTATTTTCACATGAGCTTATTTCCACATGATACCTCAAAAGAACCGGCCCTAACGAGTCTCATGAAAAATTGAATGATGCATTCGAAGGTGCGGTGTTTATGCCAAGAAAGTGAACGTAGGCGCCGACCGTTGGATAATAGTATCTGATTCTCGGTGGCGTATGGGTATCGTTCTCATACTTGAAAGGTAAGGATCAACGATGGTGCTCGTGTTGCGGTTGAGTTTGGGATGCCTGCCGCCATTACTGAAGTGGCTCCAATGTTTCGGTTGCGGCGCCTGTCGACATACAAGAAAGCTCATCTGTGGTAAGTTAACAGTTCCACGATAAAGAAGAGAAAAACTGAAGGAGTACAAATTGAAATAACCTGATGAGGCTGCGGCATCAGTAAAGAAGGGCCAGTGGAGTTGAATATGGCGTCCGTGGAGCGGGTCCAGTGGAGTGGATGAAGGCGGCGGCGAAGCACATCCGGCGCGCTGTACAGTGCTTTCGGTGAGGCGGATCTGTTGCGGCAGACGAGGGCTTGTATGAAGGGCCAGGAATGTGGCAGACGAGGGACTCGGTGAAGGGCCTACACTATGGTGGATGAGTGTGCCGGTGAAGCAGATCAGGTGTGGTGGACCATGATGGCGGTCGAGGAGATCTAGAGCGGTGGACAAGCCAGCCGCTGAAGCGGCTCCGGTGAAGTGGTGAGTTGGCAGTTGGGGGTTCCAAGGTGCAGAAGGTAGATTTGGCAGGGTGTGAGGTCCACCACAGCGGCGGAGGCCTAGATTGAGCAGTTTGGCATGGTTGGGGGGAGGAGGCGGGGAGGGGCTCTGGGGAAGAATGTTGGTGGCAAAGAGGGGAAACAATGGAGTTACCAAAGAAGCCCTTTTCCGTTCATGTGGCAGGGGTAAAACAGGAATATCATAGGGCTAAACTTTCGAGCGTGAGATATTTCGATGTGAGCGGGAAGTTTCAAAGCTTTTGGCGGCTAAAATTAAGTGTTCTGCTCTTGTACGCCCGACTATGATATCATGGCCGTAACAAAGCATACCCACTCATCACCGTGTGGGATGGGATGGCTGTCGGCGTGTGTCTGCCCGTCTACGGATGTGAAGCCCAGGCAGGTGGTGGCAAGATCTAGATCCGGCAAATAGCCCTGGGTGGAAATACGATTCAACTGGAGACGCGTGATGGAGAAGCTTCCCCCAGTCGCTTCGAAGAGCCTGCATCATTGTCCATTGTTGGAGTTCTCAAAGCTAGACTTTGTAGAAAGAAAATGGTGCTGAGCGGCGAAAGGGAAAGGTCAGAATGCGCTTGGTCATGGCTTTGGGCCAGGTACATGTTAAATACGGCAAACAAGGATGACGCTTAACCGTCTGACCATAAAGGTGACTCGATTCCCCAAACTGCACAACACTCGAGATAGCACACGGTGGGACCAGTGCCGAAGAGAAGTTATATTCTCAAGCCAAAGACTTCACAGTTGAACTCAAATAATGGATGGGAACACACCTGTCGAGCCGAAGACCCCTAGCCGAAATCCCGCGACCGAAGAAGATTGTCATCATTGACATCGGAGACTAGTTCGGGGGCTACTGACATGTCCTAGACTAGGGGGTCCTAGACTAGACAGTCTAGTCTGTGGGCCGGACTGCCAACCCATAGAGGAGGAGGGACTCCGGAGATGTCTAACTTGCTTCAACCGAAGACTTGGCATGTACTTCATGGAGGAAATATGCCCTAGAGGCAATAATAAAGTTATTATTCATTTCCTTATTTCATGATAAATGTTTATTATTCATGCTAGAATTGTATTAACTGAAAACATAATACATGTGTGAATACATAGACAAACATAGTGTCACTAGTATGCCTCTACTTGACTAGCTTGTTGATCAAAGATGGTTAAAGTTTCCTAACCATAGACATGAGTTGTCGTTTGATAAATGGGATCACATCATTGGGAGAATGATGTGATTGACTTGACCCATTCTGTTAGCTTAGCACTTGATCGTTTTATTTTACTGCTATTACTTTCTTCATGACTTATACATGTTCCTATGACTATGAGATTATGCAACTCCCGATTACCGGAGGAACACTTTGTGTGTTATCAAACATCACAACGTAACTGGGTGATTATAAAGGTGCTCTACAAGTGTCTCCGATGGTACTTGTTGAGTTGGCATAGATCGAGATTAGGATTTGTCACTTTGATTATCAGAGAGGTATCTTTGGGCCCTCTCGGTAATGCACATCACTATAAGCCTTGCAAGCAATGTGACTAATGAGTTAGTTGCAGGATGATGCATTACAGAACGAGTAAAGAGACTTGACAGTAATGAGATTGAGCTAGGTATTGAAATACTGACGATTGAATCTCGGGCAAGTAACATACCGATGACAAAGGGAACAAAGTATATTGTTATGCGGTTTGACCGATAAAGATCTTCGTAGAATATATAGGAGCCAATATGAACATCCAGGTTCCGCTATTGGTTATTGACCGGAGACATGTCTCGGTCATGTCTACATAGTTCTCGAACCCGTAGGGTCCGCACGCTTAACGTTCGGTGACGATCGGTAATATGAGTTTATGTGTTTTGATGTACCGAAGGTAGTTCGGAGTCCCGGATATGATCACGTACATGACGAGGAGTATCGAAATGGTCGAGACACAAAGATCGATATATTCGATGACTATGTTTGGACTTCGGAAAGGTTCCGGGCAAGTTCAGACAAATACCAGAGTACCGGGGGGTTACCGGAACCCCCCGAAGGGTGTATGGGCCTATTGGGCCTTCATGGAGAAGAGGAGGGGCGGCCAGGGCAGGCCACGTGCCCCCTCCCCCTCTAGTCTAAATTGGACAAGGAGGGGGGCGGCGCCCCCCTTTCCTTTCCCCTCTCTCCTCCTTCCCTCTCTCCTACTCCTACTCTTGGAAGGGTTGGAGTCCTACTCCCGGTGGGAGTAGGACTCCCCTTGGGGCGCACCTAGGAGGGCCGACCCCTCCCCCTCCTCCACTCCTTTATATATGGAGGAGGGGGGCACCCCATAGACACACAAGTTGATTATTTATCTTTAGCCTTGTGCGGTGCCCCCCTCCACCATAATCCAACTCGGTCATATCGTAGCGGTGCTTAGGCGAAGCCCTGCGTCGGTAGCTTCATCAACATCGTCATCACGCCATCGTGCTGACGGAACTCTCCCTCGAAGCTCTACTGGATTGTCAGTTCGTGGGACGTCACCGAGCTGAACGTGTGCAGATCGCGGAGGTGTCGTATGTACGGTACTAGGATCGGTCGATCGTGAAGACGTACGACTACATCAACCGCGTTGTCATAACGATTCCCCTTACGGTCTACAAGGGTACGTGGACGACACTGTCCCCTCTCGTTGCTATGCATCACCATGATCTTGCGTGTGCATAGGAAAATTTTCAAATTACTATGTTTCCCAACAGTCGCATCCGAGTCAGGTTTATGCGTAGATGTTATATGCACGAGTAGAACACAAGTGAGTTGTGGGCGATACTAGTCATACTGCCTACTAGCATGTCATACTTTGATTCGGCAGTATTGTTGCATGAAGCAGCCCGGACCGACATTACGTGTACGCTTACGCGAGACTGGTTCTACCGACGTGCTTCGCACACAGGTGGCTGGCATGTGTCAGTTTCTCCAACTTTAGTTGAATCGAGTGTGGCTACGCCCGGTCCTTGTGAAGGTTAAAACAACACATACTTGACGAAATATTGTTGTGGTTTTGATGCGTAGGTAAGAACTGTTCTTGCTTAGCCCGTAGCAGCCACGTAAAACTTGCAACAACAAAGTAGAGGACGTCTAACTTGTTTTTGCAGGGCATGTTGTGATGTGATATGGTCAAGACATGATGCTGTATATTATTGTATGAGATGATCTTGTTTTGTAACGTAGTTATCAGCAACTAGCAAGAGCCATATTGTCGTGGAATTAACACGTTAGATGTCCTCATGAAAGGACTTAGTTGTGGAGCCATTGCAACGGGTTAGCTTGAAGGGGTTAAACTGGACAAGGGACACGGGAGGTTTATACTAGTTCGGCCCCTTCAATGAAGGTAAAAGCCTACGTCTAGTTGTGATGGGATTGATTGGGTTTCGATGACAAGGGAGCAAATATGCTTTGCCTGAGTCTCGAGTTGTTGTTTCTTTTCCCTGAACCGCCGCCGGGTCATCCCTTTATATACATAGGTTGACACCCGGCCGGTCTAAAGGGCCCCGAGGCCGACTCATACAAAGTGTCCGGCTCGGTCTCTCCTCTCCTAACTTACATTACAAGTTACATAGTCATGGCGGTTTACCACTATGGGCCCTAATCCGCCTTTGGGCTCCGGGCCTCTAAGCTTCATTAGTATAGCGCCATCTTCTAGATCTTCATGGGCTTCAACATAGTTGAGGGTGAACCGGGCCCTCCTAGCCGGTTTACACTTAGTAGTCATATCCCCAACACATATGGTTGTCGCTTTATTGTGTGAAATGCAATCTCCATGTAATTGCTTTACTTTATCACTAAGCGGTAGCGATAGTCGTAGAAGCAATAGTTGACGAGACGACAACGATGCTACGATGGAGATCAAGGTGTCGCGCCGGTGACGATGGTGATCATGATGATGCTTTGGAGACGAAGATCAAAGGCACAAGATGATGATGGCCATATCATATCACTTATATTGATTGCATGTGATGTTTATCTTTTATGCATCAATTTTTTAGACCTGGAATCATGCTCATCTCCAAACACAACCTCCAAAGAGATCTTGCCAACAGGATACGCCGATTTACCTGGTACTACACCATGAAAAATAGTGTTGGACGGTTTAAGATTCTTGTCTGTCAACCCTATGCGACGAAAAGTCTCATAGTACAGGATGTTGATACTGCTCCCTCCATCCATCAGGACTTTGGTAAACTTGTAACCTCCCACCTGAGGTGTCACCACCAAAGCTAGTTGACCCGGATTGTCAGTCCGGGGCGGATGATCCTCTCTGCTCAACACAATGGGCTGCTCGGACCACCGTAAATAACGTGGCACTGCCGGTTCAACAGCATTAACTGCCCTTTTTTGAAGCTTCTGATCACGCTGACACAGGCTAGTAGTGAACACGTGATACTGCCCACCATTCAATTGCTTGGGGTGACTTTGATAACCTGACTGCTGCTGATTTCCTTGATTATTCTGTTGGCCATTACCACCTTGGTTATTCTGGTTGCCCTGATTATTCTGAAATCCAGAGCTTGAACCACCGCCACCATGAAAACCTGGACCTGATCCGCCCGACGGACCCTGATCATACCGGAAAACCTCGGAATTCTTGAACTCCTTCATGATATAACAATCTTTCCAAAGATGTGTGGAAGGGGCCTCCTTGGTCCCATGCTTTGGGCAGGGCTGGTTCATCAAACGTTCCAGATTCATCCCTCCACCGCGCTGGGGCGGTTTACCTTTACGACGCTGCATATTGGTGTTAGCCACAAGATCTGAACTATCTGCCTTACGCTTACCATTATTACATGGCCTCCTTGGTTGTGATGCTGTCCCTTTGCACCGCCGTTCTTCTTTCGTTTCTCCGGTTTCTCCTCATCAGAATCGGGATCCTTGGTATTATCAGAATCGACATACTTGACCAAGGCTGCCATAAGGGTTCCCATGTCATTGCAGTGGCGCTTGAGCCATCCCAACTTCATCTTCAGTGACTTAAACCGGCAATTACGCTCCAGCATTATGATCGCTTGACCAGCGCTAATCCGGTCGGACGAATGCAAAATTTCTGAAACCCGGTGCACCCAATGAGTTGTTGATTCGTTTTCCCCTTGGACACAAGCATCCAGATCCACAATGGACATAGTCTATTTGCACGTGTCTTTCAAATTGGCTATGAACCGGGCCTTCAGCTGATCCCACGACTTGATGGAGTTAGCTGGTAAATTTTTCAACCAAGTACGGGTTGTCCCTTCCAACATCATTGTGAAGTACTTTGCACAGGCCGTTCATCCACATCTAGCATCTCCATTGCCATCTCATAACTCTCGACCCACGCCTCAGGTGGTTGATCCGCGGTGTAATTAGGCACCTTACGTGGACCCTTGAAATCCTTGGGCAGTCGCACATTACGGAGAGCCGGGATAAGACATGGCACTCTCCAGGAACTAAAAGTGAGCCCGGTGCCTCGGTCTACTGACGCTGCTGGATGAACCGGCGCGGGTTGATGTCACGCCCAAGATGCGACCCTATCCTAAAGGAACTCGAAGGTCCCACCAAGGATAGAAGCGCATCTTGAAGACGCTTTTGCAAGGTGGATATCATTACATCAACATTACATAAATAGATGGGGATACATACAAGAGGCATACAAAGTCACATGAATACAATAATACAACATACAAGAACAACATCCGACTACGGATGAATCATAAACAGAAACTCAACCAATATCCACCCTGCTATCCCAGGCTGCCGACCTGGAACCTATCCCCTGATCGAAGAAGCAGAAGAAGAACTCAACGCAAGCAAGCATCGCTCTCGCGTCATGATCATCGCATAACCTGTACCTGCAACTGTTGTTGTAGTAATCTGTGAGCCACGAGGACTCAGCAATCCCATTACCATGGGTGTCAAGACTAACAAAGCTGAATGGGAAAGGAAGGGGTAAAGTGGTGAGGTTGCAGCAGCGACTAAGCATGATATGGTGGCTAACATACGCAAATGAGAGCGAGAAGAGAAACAAGCGGAACGGTCGTGAAGCTAGCAATGATCAAGAGGTGATCCTGAACACCTACTTACGTCAAACATAACCCAGAAACCGTGTTCACTTCCCGGACTCCGCCGAGCAGAGACCATCACGGCTACACACGCGGTTGATGCGTTTTAATTCGGATCTGGTGTCAAGTTATCTACAACCGGACATTAACAAATTCCCATCTGCCACATAACCGCGGGCACGGCTCTCGAAAGTTTAAACCCTGCAGGGGTGTCCCAACTTAGCCCATGACAAGCTCTCGCGATCAACGAAGGAATAGACCTTCTCCCAGGAAGACCCGATCAGTCTCGGAATCCCGGTTTACAAGACATTTCGACAATGGTAAAACAAGACCAGCAAGACCGCCCGATGCGCCGACAATCCCGATAGGAGCTGCACATATCTCGTTCTCAGGGCAACACCGGATGAGACAGGCTACGAGTAAAACCAGACTTCGAGTTTCCCCGAGGTGGCCCCGCAGGCGGCTCAGTTCGGACCAACACTTAGACAAGCACTAGCCC
>NC_041381.1:77681031-77683565 GCF_002162155.2 Triticum dicoccoides
GGGTTGGCCGACCCAAGGGAAGGGTATAGGTGGTGGTGAGGCAAATGGTAAAACCAAGGTTGGGCCTTGCTGGACAAGTTTTATTCAAAGCGAACTGTCAGGGGGGTCCCATAAATCACCCGACCGCGTTAGGAACGCAAAAATCCGGGAACATAACACCGGTATGACGGAAACTAGGGCGGCAAGAGTGGAACAAAACACCAGGCATAAGGCCGAGCCTTCCACCCTTTACCAAGTATATAGATGCATTAATAATATAAGAGATATTGTGATATCCCAACATAACCCTGTCCACCATGGAGAAATCTTCAACTTCACCTACAACTAGCAACGCTATAAGAGGGGCTGAGCAAAATCGGTAACATAGCCAAACAATGGTTTGCATAGGAAAGGTGTCAAAGGTTAGAGGTTCATGGCAATTTGGGAGGCTTGAAGAGCAAAAGATAGGTAACGCAGCAAAGCGATAGAACGAAGCAACTAGCATAGCAATGATAGTAGTGAGATCCAGGGTAGCGGTCATCTTGCCTGAAATCCCGCAAGGAAGAAGAACGAGTCCATGAAGAAGACGAACGGATGAAGCCGAACCAACCGTAGACGAACGAATCCTCACGATCGCAACGAAACAGGAACTAACAAGAAGAAGCACACAACATAGGTAAACACACCACACATGAACAAGGCATGATGCACAACAAGCATGATGCATGACCAAGCTACATGAAGCTACTCATGGCAAGAGATGATGCAAACAAGAACAACACATCAAGGCAAGTTTAAATGAGGCCGGGAACAACATATAACAATTCCGGTAAGTCCTCATATGCAAATTTCGAAATTGGTCCAGAACTGAATAAACATTATGTTCAAGTTGTTAAACAGCAAGTTAAGATGCACCACGAGGATCTACACGAAATTCTAGTCAAGTTACATATAAAGTTCATTAGATTTGGAGCTACGGTCTAGAAGATATGAGCAAAACAAGTTAAACATGGCATTGATGCAAAATGCATACAAACATCAAGCAAACACCTCAAAACAAGTATGCAACATGATAATATGGAACTACATGCAAAATCAAGCAAGTTTCATATAGAGCACACTCAAAATGGAGCAACGGTTCAACACACACACACTATACAAGTCATAGCAACAATCTGTCCATAACAGCAACTAGGCATCTTACAATCATCAAAACAACATGCTACAGCACCCCCAACACAATAACAAAAGGCATGGGCATGAAGTACACGTAAAGGACAACAAAACATGAACACTGAGCTATCTCCAGAAACAACTAGAACATGCTCAAAAACACATGGAGATATTGCAAATAATAACAGTTTCAGACTTTAGCAGGAATACATCAGGTTGCAATGTTTAGAGCTATCAAACAATATGTTACAGGAACTTATCATGGCAAACAAAGGCATGGCATGAATCTACTAATATCATAGATCAAAAGTCCCTTACTGACCATGAGCCAAAAGGGCACAGTAAATATGATGGCACCCATGTAAACATGGCAAGTTATATTACAGATTCATACATGGCAGGAACAACAATAAGTAGGCATGTTCGTGAGCTCGAACCACTCACCACAGAGCAATACATGGCATGGCAAGGCAACCAACAGTAAGAAGACATATTTATGAAGTTAAGCATGGCAAGAGCAAGTTCATAGGGTGCATGGAACACTAGCAAAACACATGGGAACTAGTGAACTTAATGTTAACAGGCTGACAGCAACATCATTTAGCAAACTTTAGAGCAAGATAACAACATGTCGCATCAAGCTATAATTGCAACTAAGGGCATGAATGGATAGAGCATGACATGTATATCAAAACATGCTTATAGAACATCTCCAGATTATGCACGAAATGACTAGTAGAAGCATGTTAACATAGCAATAAAATATAACAGAATCTGTCAGGAAAACAGCAACAGCAACTACCCAACTTAGCAAGCTTGATACACTCAGCACACAACTCACAAAAATACATGGTTGGCACCCCTGGAAAGATGACATTGCATAGATCAACATACATGTAGACATCAACCTCATAGGATGCACACATCAATCATGGCAAAAATGACAAATGAGCAAGTTATAACAGTTTCAGCAGATTAACATCAACATGCACTCTTCCAACAGCATTTCGGGCATCAAGATGAGCTCAAATGAAAATGATGCAATGGAATGAGATGAAGTACTCTTCGAGGCGAACAATTTGACATATTATACGCACGAAATGGAGTTACGGATGCAGAGATGTGATGCGATGAACATGGCATGATTATGTCAAAATAAACGGGGACTTAGTGAAATCTGAAGGTCAACCTCTGGATCTGCAAATCTGGCACGGTTTACGAAGCGGGGCGGCTCGCCGGAGCTCTCGCCGGAGACGGGGCCGGAGGTGGCCGGGGAGGCGCGGGGAGGATGGGGAGGCCGGAGCTCGCCGGATCTGGCGCGGGGCGGCGCGCGGTGGCGTGGGGTGGCGCCGGCGGGGAAGAACGGCGGCGGGGCGGCGCGC
>NC_041381.1:77684322-77688244 GCF_002162155.2 Triticum dicoccoides
CTGGGCCCCGGGCGGCAGCGCACGGTGGAAGGACGGTGCGGGTGAGGTGGCGGCGCGGGATTGGGTGCGGGCGGCGGCGACGCTGAGGTGGCAGGCCGCGATTGGCCGGAGTGAGGTGGCCGGCGGACATGTCCGGCTCGGGCGGACGTGTCCGGCGGCGCGAGGATGAAGATGGCTAGGGTTAGACCGGGATGTCGGGAGGGGTGCACATATATATAGGTAGAGGGAGCTAGGAGTGTCCAAATGAGGAGCAGTTTTCAGCCACGCGATCGTGATCGAACGACCGAGAGCATGGAGGGGAGTTTGCTGGGTTTTGGGCCACTTTGGAAGGGGTGTTGGGCTGCAACAAAAGAAGGCTTTGCGGTTACCCGGTTAACCGTTGGAGTATCAAACGACCTCCAAATGGCACGAAACTTGACAGGCGGTCTACCGGTGGTATACCAAGGCCGCTTGGCAAACCTCGGGACATTCCGAGAAAGTTTAACACCCACACAAGAGAAGAGGCAAAAGGGGAACGCCGGAGGACATAGGAGCGCCGGATTGCAAAACGGACAACGGGGAAAATGCTCGGATGCATGAGACGAACATGTATGCAAAATGACATGATATGAAATGCAGATGATGACATGGTAAAGTGCAACACGCAAGCAAATGACATGGCAATGACGACGAATAACTGAAGGACACCTGGCGCAACGAATCCGGGGCGTTACAACACTCCTCCACTAACAAGAGATCTCGTCCCGAGATCTTAGGACCGAGACGGAAGGGAAAAGGGATGAGGTGAAACAAGAACTCAAGAGAAGAAGCAAAAATCGAGAACACTCGAGAAGAATAGAGGAACAACGAGAATGACGAGAATCGAAAACTCACGGAATCAGATAGACTATTACATCACTCGTTCTAACCGGAGTGGTTAGAATGAGAAAAGAAACGAATAAGACTGAAACAATTTAGGCAGCACTCCGGCTGAAAATGGAAGGATTAGAACTAACTTGAGAGGATGGAATGGTACTTGATGAACTCTTGAAGAATGAATTAAATCATGACGATCCACCGTGAAGAACTCCGGTAACAAAAGGATGATGAGATAGAATTCAAGGATGGAAAGAATAAGATGAGCCTTGCGATGATTAAGATGGAGGTTCCGACAAGATGGTCGAGGAAATTTGAACTCCGGAAAAGAAAAGATGAAAACACTTGGAACTAGAATTTATTCATCAAGAACAAACTCTAAAGGAAAGGATTAATCACTTTGAGCAAATAATAATAAGATTTATTGTATGCTTATCCTTCATCAAATTAAATTGATAACAAGCAATGGATTTCGCATACTACTTATTCTTCTTGAGAAAGGATTTTGAAGTGAACCACCGGTAGGATTGAAAAGAACGAATGAATTAAATGATGACAAAGGAAAAAGAATCTGAATGAACCACCGTAAGAATTCAAAATTGACTGGTGAAAGAGACTTAATCACCGGGAAGAATTAGAAGAACAAATATGCTAGAGGGGATTCAGATGGAAAAGAACAAAGAGATCAAGAGCTGATTAAAGAACACTTGAACGAAGCACCGGAAGAATATTGAGACGAACGAAAAGGGCACAGATATAGAATAATTGGAGAACGGATCTGAAAACTTAGAATGAAGAAATCTTCTGAAAAGATGGCCTCCGGATGACCGAGAGGGAAAGCACTCTTGAAACGCTCCGGATGAATGAAAAGAATTTGCATGACTTGAAACAATTTGATAGGATAACATCGAGCTAGCACCGCGAATCTCCGGGAGAACGGACAAGATTTAGAGGAAAACCTCTTCTTCGGTCTTCAAATGGCGACGAAAACAACACCAAAATAACTGAGATACTCCGGGAGAATGACAAGCGAAGAGGTTGAGGCAACAATGAAAAGAATTTGAAAATGGTCTTGGAGAAGGCATGTGACTGATGGAATCCATTTTTACGTCACACTTGAAAAAAATTGAGAATAACTCCGGGGAAAAGAAAAGAGTCAGGTAAGATCCTGGGAAAAGACCTGTGGGTTAGGGCCCACTGAAGAGAAAAAAACACCGTAGGAAAGGGATGATGAACAGATAGATGATGCACCGGAACAATTAAAATATTAGAAAGAGGTGACAACCTCGAATTAATTGGAACACAGACGAATCTCTTGAGATGTCATGAGCACTCCGGAAGGATAAACTGGCGAGAGGCGAACAAGCAAGGAAAACACTAGAACCGAGGAAAAGAATATGATCAACACCGAATACTTGAATTGAATCCACCGGAAAAGAAAAAGAGATGAAGAATGACGAACGAGACGAGAATTCACCGGTTGAAATAATTGAGGGAAGACTGAAGAAACTCCGCACGAATGAAATTGATGGTCGAAACAGACTCAAGCTCCGGGAAGAAAAAGGGTGGAAGGGCGGGAAAAATACAGGCAACTGGAAGGGGGAACCGACGAATATCTTGAAGAGAAAACACCGGTAGAAATCATTAAGGAAAGAAAACAAAGACATCGCATGAGTAGAAAGGATACTCGATTACGGACTCCGGTTCCGAAAAGAAGAACAGGGAGGGCGGGTGGGAAAGAAAACAACTGAGGATTGAACTCAAAGATGAAGAGGCTCGAGTCAACTTGACGAGAAATGCACCGGAAGAAAAGAGCTGAGAACCAACGATCGGAAAACCAACTGCGTGAACCTAAAGAAAAATTTGAATGGGAAGAGGAGTAATTCAAGACACCTACGTCAAGATTCCTCACCAGAGCAATGAAGGGGCTGAGGATTAAAAAGAATTCCTACTCTCCGATATAACTAGACTCCGAAAACAGTTTTCTTCTAGACTCAACAACGGCCAAACTACATGATCAATCAAGGGGGCTCCTAGGGTCGGTCGAGGCTCTGATACCAACTTGTCACGCCCAAGATGCGACCCTATCCTAAAGGAACTCGAAGGTCCCACCAAGAATAGAAGCGCATCTTGAAGACGCTTTTGCAAGGTGGATATCATTACATCAACATTACATAAATAGATGGGGATACATACAAGAGGCATACAAAGTCACATGAATACAACAATACAACATACAAGAACAACTTCCGACTACGGATGAATCATAAACATAAACTCAACCAATATCCACCCTGCTAGCCCAGCCTGCCGACCTGGAACCTATCCCCTGACCGAAGAAGCAGAAGAAGAACTCAACACAAGCAAGCATCGCTCTCGCGTCATGATCATCGCATAACCTGTACCTGCAACTGTTGTTGTAGTAATCTGTGAGCCACGAGGACTCAGCAATCCCATTACCATGGGTATCAAGACTAACAAAGCTGAATGGGAAAGGAAGGGGTAAAGTGGTGAGGTTGCAGCAGCGACTAAGCATGATATGGTGGCTAACATACGCAAATGAGAGCGAGAAGAGAAACAAGCGGAACGGTCGTGAAGCTAGCAATGATCAAGAGGTGATCCTGAACACCTACTTACGTCAAATATAACCCAGAAACCGTGTTCACTTCCCGGACTCCGCCGAGCAGAGACCATCACGGCTACACACGCGGTTGATGCGTTTTAATTCGGATCTGGTGTCAAGTTATCTACAACCGGACATTAACAAATTCCCATCTGCCACATAACCGCGGGCACGACTCTCGAAAGTTTAAACCCTGCAGGGGTGTCCCAACTTAGCCCATGACAAGCTCTCGCGATCAACGAAGGAATACACCTTCTCCCAGGAAGACCAGATCAGTCTCGGAATCCCGGTTTACAAGACATTTCGACAATGGTAAAACAAGACCAGCAAGACCGCCCGATGCGCCGACAATCCCGATAGGAGCTGCACATATCTCGTTCTCAGGGCAACACCGGATGAGACAGGCTACGAGTAAAACCAGACTTCGAGTTTCCCCGAGGTGGC
>NC_041381.1:77688451-77689254 GCF_002162155.2 Triticum dicoccoides
GGGGGGGCTAAAATAAAGATGACAACATGTCCCAGCAAGCTATAATTGCAACTAAGGGCATGAATGGATAGAGCATGACATGTAGATCAAAACATGTTTATAGAACATCTCCAGATTATGCACGAAATGACTAGTAGAAGCATGTTAACATAGCAATAAAATATAACAGAATCTGTCAGGAAAACAGCAACAACAACTACCCTACTTAGCAAGCTTGATACACTCAGCACACAACTCACAAAAATACATGGTTGGCACCCCTGGAAAGATGACATTGCATAGATCAACATACATGTAGACATCAACCTCATAGGATGCACACATCAATCATGGCAAAAATGACAAATGAGCAAGTTATAACAGTTTCAGCAGATTAACATCAACATGCACTCTTCCAACAGCATTTCGGGCATCAAGATGAGCTCAAATGAAAATGATGCAATGGAATGAAATGAAGTACTCTTCGAGACGAACAATTTGACATATTATACGCACAAAACGGAGTTACAGATGCAAAGATGTGATGCGATGAACATGGCATGATTATGTCAAAATAAACGGGGACTTGGTGAAATCTGAAGGTCAACCTCTGGATCTGCAAATCTGGCACGGTTTACGAAGCGGGGCGGCTCGCCGGAGCTCTTGCCGGAGACGGGGCCGGAGGTGGCCGGGGAGGTGCGGGGAGGACGGGGAGGCCGAAGCTCACCGGATCTGGCGCGGGGCGGCGCGCGGTGGCGTGGGGTGGCGCCGGCGGGGAAGAACGGTGGCGGGGCGGCGCGGGCTGCCGGCGGCCGGCGGAGGGC
>NC_041381.1:77689714-77827433 GCF_002162155.2 Triticum dicoccoides
GCTAGGCGGCGGCGGGAACGGGCCCGGGGCGGGCCGGATCTGGGCCCCGGGCGGCGGCGCGCGGTGGAAGGACGACGCGGGTGAGGTGGTGGCGCGGGATTGGGTGCGGGCGGCGGCGACGCTGAGGTGGCAGGCCGCGATTGGCCGGAGTGAGGTGGCCGACGGACATGTCCGGCTCGGGCGGACGTGTCCGGCGGCGCGAGGATGAAGATGGCTAGGGTTAGACCGGGATTTCGGGAGGGGTGCACATATATATAGGTAGAGGGAGCTAGGAGTGTCCAAATGAGGAGCGGTTTTCGGCCACGCGATCGTGATCGAACGACCGAGAGCATGGAGGGAAGTTTGCTGGGTTTTGGGCCACTTTGGAAGGGGTGTTGGGCTGCAACAAATGAAGGCTTTGCGGTTACCCGGTTAACCGTTGGAGTATCAAACGACCTCCAAATGGCACGAAACTTGACAGGCGGTCTACTGGTGGTATACCAAGGCCGCTTGGCAAACCTCGGGCTATTCCGAGAAAGTTTAACACCCGCACAAGAGAAGAGGCAAAAGGGGAACGCCGGAGGACATAGGAGCGCCGGATTGCAAAACGGACAACGGGGAAAATGCTCGGATGCATGAGACGAACACGTATGCAAAATGAAATGCACATGATGACATGATATGAAATGCAGATGATGACATGGTAAAGTGCAACACGCAAGCAAATGACATGGCAATGACGACGAATAACTAAAGGACACCTGGCGCAACGAATCCGGGGCGTTACGGTTGATGACGACCTAAAGCGGCCTCCCTTCATGCTCTGCCATTATCCACCATGTCTTGAGCATTACGACGCCGCGCACTGCTAGACACTTCCGGTTCATCCATGTGCCTGCTATAGCTTGGGCTCGGACGAGGGGTTGAATGAATTCTATCCCGGCTATAGGAATAAGCCTGCTGCTGTACCACGTCGGTTTGAAGAAGGTCCCTAGCCCTCCGCGTTTCAATTACTGCTAGTGAATCGCCCTCCATCGGAACAGCTGCCAGGCGCGACGCTGCGGCAATCATGTTATCTAGAGGGCTCGAGAGGTGACCCGGCGGTGTGGACACGTATTGCGGCGGGTTATCCGTTCGTCGGGGTGGTTCCGTTATCCGCAGTTGATCCGGAGCTGCCCTAGGTGCATCGGTCCGGTTTGCAGCTGCCGGATTGCTCGGCCCAGTGCTTGGTGTTTGAAAGAGGTTCAGTCCTTCATAGACCGATGGTAGACGAGACCGGTACTTCCTTCGCATCACATCCTCTAATGCGGTCCGATCCAGCATGAGCCGGTAATTCTGCGCCTGAATCTGCTGTGACTGGGCATCCAAAGCGGCCCGTTCTTTAGCCATCCTAGCATCCTCAATTGCCAGGTCCTCCTTAGCCTGCGTTATCTGGTCCTTCAGCTTCGCAATGTCCGCATTGTGCTGATCCTGCGTCTCCGGGGTGACTGCCGTGGTTAATAAGGTCGCCCAGGCATCCATCCAACCGGAGAGGACTTGAGCCGGTCGGCGCGCCGGGGCTCCCGCCGCGGCTGCTGATCCGGTATTCATTGCCGCTGTAGATGAAGACTGCAAAGTGGGCTGTGATCCGGCCATGTAAACAACAACTCGACTTGGCGGTTCAAGGAGGTCCGGAATACTGTTGCCATCGGAATATCCTTCGAACACACCATTATGAATCTGGTACGAGGACTCGGTTTCGCCAGCGGATGACTTGCCGTCGGAATAAACAGCCGTCTCGCCTTCAGACACCGGTTCAGATCCGATCCCATGGGCACATCCTACGAACGCATGCTTCATGGCGGGCTTAACCCAAGCTGGACTCGCACGCTGAGCCGCCTCGACGAGGTCAGTGCAGATGTCCGGCTCAGGGCCCGGTTCGCCGATCTTGCCGATGAAGACATGAATTCCGCCAAAGGGGACCCGGTACCCGTACTTGATTGAGCCGGCCTTGGGGCCCCATCCTTCATCGTCGATGTAGAGCTTGCCGCGACGACTCTTGGTCATCCGGCCAACCACGTACCCCTTGAGTCCTTCAAAGCTGCCCTTCAAGAACTCGAAACCATCGTGCGATAGCCCCACGGTGGGCGCCAACTATCGTGGAATTAACACGTCAGATGTCCTCATGAATGGACTTAGTCGTGGAGCCAGCGCAACGGGTTAGCTTGAAGGGGTTAAACCGGACAAGGGACACAGGAGGTTTATACTAGTTCGGCCCCTTCAATGAAGGTAAAAGCCTACGTCTAGTTGTGATGGGATTGATTGGGTTTCGATGACCAGTGATCAAATATGCTTTGCCTGAGTCTCAAGTTGTTGTTTCTTGTCCTAAACCGCCGTTGGGTCGTCCCTTTATATACATAGGTTGACGCCCGGTCGGTCTACAGAGCCCGAGGCTGACTCATACAAAGTGTTCGGCTCGGTCTCTCCTTTCCTAACTTACATTACAAGTTACATAGTCATGGCGGTTTACCACTATGGGCCCTAATGCGCCTTTGGGCTCCGGGCCTCTAAGCTTCATTAGTAAAGCGCCATCTTCTGGATCTTCATGGGCTGCAACATAGTTGAGGGTGAACCGGGCCCTCCTGGCCGGTTTACACGTAGTAGTCATATCCCCAACATTAGGCCCTAGATTGATTTGAACCTGTTCATGTCAGTCTTCAATACTTAAATAAATCTTGTAAACATCTCCTTATATTCTTGTAAACCGCCATGTCGGCTTCTCCTATAAACTTTGTTAAACCGCCACGATGTCATCTTCTGGACACAGCAACGGACCATCATGACATCATCTCTGTATAAAAAGATTAAAAAGATTCCCTTCATTAATGATGTCCCAAAAATCGAGGCGACAGGCGCGCCCTCTTTGCCGCTTCAGGCTCCTCGATTCTTGCGCGTGCCACTTATCCCTTTCTCCTTATAAATAAAGCCCACGTGTCTTTCCATTCTTTCCCCTTGCTCCTTCTTCTTCCTCGCGACGCTCAAGCTCTGAAGCTCCGCTGCCGTCCTCAACCTTCGAGCGCTGCATCATCAAAGGTCGTTGCATCAACCTGACCGTACCAGAAACCTGCGGCTCTTCTCCGCTGTCCCTGTACATCGGGTAAGTTCCTTCCTCTCACCCCTAGATCTGTAACTATGGTTTCCGTATTCATCCGTGTTCATCTCAGTTCTTCATTATTTGCTTCTGTCCTAGCTTCTTTGATCCAACAATGGCGTAAATCCCGTGCGGCAGTTGCTCCGCATCCATTTTCAGTACTAGTAGATCTTCCTTCTGTGTAGAGAATCCTCAATAGAACGTATGACCTTCTCTGTTCTGCTTGACGCCATTATAGATCGCAGAAAATTTTCTTTATTGAAGCACGGTAGATCCGAATAAATTTCATCATTGTGTGAAACCTGTTTCTATCAACACTTGGCAGATTTTCGTCTCTGGCTCCTTCCCCTAAGGGCGGTTTAAGTCTGCAGTAGTTGATAATCTGCCATATATCATTAGTCCTCATCTTAAACCGCCATCTTGATCTAAATAACAATTTCCGGTTTATCTCACATATATGCTTTGATCAGATTTTCCGGTTTGACACCAATTAATACTCTTGAACCGTCCGTCGTAAACCGGCCTTCATTTTACCTTTACAGTTTGCTGTTCAAGATCACCAAACAATTCGCTGCTTGCAATTGGCTTCTGTCCCAGATGATGGAAACGCAGATCAATGGATATGTAGTGACAGACGCTTTAGCTTCAAAGAATGTCCTTCACTGGCGAGTTCCTGGCCTTGAGTGCCCTTCTGAACCTCAGGATGGAGAAGTCATCATTTCTATGCAGCACTTAGACCGGGGCTTCAACCCTCCTAGTTCAAAAAAATTCCGGGATGTCCTTGCCAGCTTTCAACTCCATCCACAAGACATTGGACCAAATTCCGTGTCAAACATATGCAACTTTCAAGTATTTTGTGAAGTTTACCTTCAAGAAGAACCATCTGTCGAGCTGTTCCGGTACTTCTTCCATCTAAACCACCGAACTGAATTTTTTGATGGTCCTAATACAGAACTTGGCAGGGTATCAATCCAGAAGAGGAAGGAGGTTGATTTCCCACATGCATCACACCACAGTCATCCCAAAGACTGGAACCAAACTTGGTTTTACTGTCAAAACACTGCCCCTGTCGAAGAGAATCCTTTGCCGGGTTACCGCCCTCACCGGCTTAGCAACGGCCACCCATTGCCTCGACGATTAACTGACAAAGAGTGGCAAACTTATGCTCCTCAACTCGCCAAGCTCCGCGCTCTCTTGGCCAACGGTTTTACTGGCGTTGATCTCGTGCGTTGTTGGGTTAAATGGCACATCCTACCCTTAAGTCGCCACTCCAGATTAATGCATGAGTATTCCGGCAACACCAACGATCCTCAGCGGTTTAATGAAATAGAGGTGACTGATGACGAAGTCACCGAATCGGTGAAGAAGATGTTGGACGAGCCAATCACCGCATGCAGCCAAACCGGGCTGGCTCCCTTCTATACCGCCAACAAACCGCCAGGGGTAAGATTTTAACCTTGTGCTTTTCCTGATCCATTTCCGCTTTAACCTTGTTATGATAAATCTTCATTTAACTTTACAGGCTAATAGTTCCTTTTGGAAAAAGAAGGCTTCAGAAAAACCAGCAAGGGCTCCTCGTGCCAAGGGCAAAGCTACCAAGAAAGCAGCCAAGAAGAAAACCGACGAAGCTGCTGATCCGCCCGAAGATGCTGAAGATTCAGATCAAGAGGTAGAACTTGACTCCCTTGGCTCCTTTTTCATATATCTTATTAACAATGACTATCATCAGGATGATGCAGAGGTCAGCCGTGCGGACCATGTTGAGGTAATCTCTCTTTCCTCCAGTTCAGATCTTGTGCCGGTTCAAAGATTTCACCGTGCAGTTCGAAAAGTGAAACACTCTCACCCTCTTGCTTATTTGGATCCAAAATTTCCTTTAAAGAAACAGTAACCTGAAGGGCGCCGCACAACCCGACACAGCGGCCAGCAAGTCACCTCTTCCGGTTTACCGGATACACCAACCCGGAAGCGTTGTCCAGAGGTTACTTGCTCTCCCGAAAAACGTTATCCTTTGAAGGGTTTCTTCTGATACCCACTTAATCCGTCTGATCCGAATTACCAGGCGTCTTCCAATTCATCTGGCGGTTCACCAACTACTCAGCTGCCTCCCCTCAAGACCGTCGCTGGGTAAGTGCATTATTTTTCGGTTTGTCCCTTCATGCATTGGTTTATCATACTAATCTTTATTTTGACATTGTAGTGCCCAGGCTCGATTGAGCAAGAAAGCCAAGACCAGCGGCCCCTCCAACGATGTTGAACCGGAGAAGACCCCAGACGACACTGGTGAAAATCCTGATATTGTCATGGATGACACTGGCCCGCAAGACCTAGCTACTGATGCCAATCCGTCGGAAGCTGACTTGGAAACACATGTTGAAACATCAAGTCCGCATGTCACGCCTTCAAGTTCAGTTGCTGATCCGCTGAGGACGACTGCTGATCCGCCAAGCCCTGCAGCCAAACCGCCAAGCTCTGCTGTCAATCCGCCGAACCCAGGCAAAGACAATGTCAATCCTCCGAGCCCAGCCAAAGATGATGATTACGTTGTTGTCACTGGTACTGCTTATACCGCCCCAGGCAACCCAGTTTCTTTATCGAAGCAGACTGGCAAGGATGAATTTGCTGGTATGGGCAAAGGAAAATGGAAGACCGACTTATCCGACTATGTCAATCTTTCTGCTCAAGATCTTCACTCCGGATTCCTGAACCGGCTTTACACCAGCCGAGATTATGGAGCCGATTTGGTGAATCTGATGAAGGAACGCTACGAGGTAATCTTCAAAACACCATCTTTATTCTGTACATTCAATGTATTGTAGCCCCCAAGGGCCGGTTTATCTTTTAAAGATAAACCAGGTCTTTAAAGATAAAAAACACTTGACTTCGTAGCCCCCAAGGGCCGGTTTGTCCTGTGAAGACAAACCGGGACTTGTATATTCCATACTGTACCTTGTTGACTTTGCTTGTGTATTTTATGGATCAAACACACATTAGCCCCCAAGTGCCAAGATTAAAACTTGTATTGATCCTTGGGACTTTAAACAATTAGCAATAAAGAAGCAATCCGCATTAGCCCCCAAGTGCCAAGTGTATAACTGGTTATATGCTTGGGACTTTGATAAAACATTTACATGCTCCTGCTCTGTCTGTGACAGGCTGATATAAACCGCCAAGGCACTCAAATTGCCAATCTTCAGAGAACATCAAGTCTCAACAAGCAGAAACTTCCAAGGCTAAGCATGAACTCAAAACCGCTTTAGCAGCCATGGAGCAACTCAAAGAAGGGTTCAAGACAGAGCGTGTCAACTGGGAGACTGAGAAGAATGCATTGCTGAAGCGGGCGAAAGATGCCGAGTCAGCTCTTAAACCGGTGGCAGAAGAGCTAACTGGGTTGAAGCGCCAAGTGAATGCCATGGCTTCTGCAGTGTTTGATAAGTAGTCTTGCCAAGGCTTTTGGAATGACTATGTTTGTAACTTGCCAGTTTAACATGAAATTCTTAAACCGTTGTAGGTAGCCGCATTGCTCATCTGGGCTCTGATATGCAGATGAAGCTGAAGGCAGCGTATACTTTGATTGAACAACTATATACCGGTGCCCAATGGGTTATCTGTGCAGCTTCATACAACAATACGGCCCCCACATTGATCAAGGATACTCTAGCAAGGTTATCCGTGACTCCAGCGCAGATAGAAGAGATGAAGCGATCTGCTGCCAGGTCCGGCGCTTTGTTGGCACTTACCCGAGCCAAAGCATGGATAGCTGACCTTGATCCGGTGGATATTGCCAAGGGGTTCCCCAGTGAACAAGAGAATGGGGCAGAGTTTGATAACGAAGCCCTCAAAGCTGTGACAAGGGAGATGCGTCCTCTAGCAAGTCAATTGGTAGAAGAAGCGAACTTGAGGTTCACCGGTCTTTCTATGACGCCAACAACAAACGGGTTGACACTGTCATACCGGAACTGCAAAATCTTGTTCCGCCAATCCGTAAGCACACTTACGCCCCTGACGTCGATCCGACTGAACTTATAAGTGAAGAGGCTATCTTTCAGGCTTTAACCCGGATTGATTGGACTACCACTGACTTCCAGCTACTGGATGAGGAGGAGGAGCTGAACCGACGCCAGATGATCCATCAACGTCACGTCAACATGGTGATGAATCCTTATCCGGCAATCTGATTGATGTGTCATGAACTTTGATCTATGGAAAGAACAAGTCCATATTTTGGGCCTTGAAGCGCCTTGTAATAGGCTAGTTAAAATACTTTGATCTGCTGCCATCGTGCACTGTGATATACTTTGCTTGATCCGCCATGCCGATTTCAATGCTGGCTTATATATCTTTATAATATTTATGCAATCCCTGTGTCTGCATGTAAAAGAGTTGTCCTGGTGGTTTACCACTGGACGGGTCATAGTGCCCAAGATAAAGCCTGGCTAATAACCAAAGCGGAATAAGTATGAAGTAACTCATACCTGTGATATGGAATCACTTAATAAGGGTGGAAGCCCAAATTTTTGAGCTATTAAGACCCTTACCCTATAATGATAGGATGAATAAGTCATGTCGGGTTATAATAAACACCAGATAATCATACTGGCGACCTATAGTCAAAGCCATGCCGGGTTAACAAACACCGGTTTGAAGAGATGGTCTGACAACTTATAGCTGAAAGCCAAGCTGGGTTAACAAACACCGGGTTAACATCATGACTGAAAAGCCACACGGGGTCAAAAGACACCGGTTCATGATAAAGTCATCAAAAATGTGAAAACTTAGCAAAAAAGCAAATAAGAAACCATGTAGTCAAGGCTTTTCAAGGGCTGCCAGGCCCAAATTCGTGGCTTTTCATGGGCTGCCAGGCCACTGAGTTAAACCATTTTTCAAAGCCTTTTAAGATGGGCCTCCAACTAACCAATCGTCGTTTTAACTTTGACAAGTTCAGGGTCTGTATAAGATTGACTTGTCAAACGTTCAGCGGGTTGTGCCAGGATTACCTGGATAGGAGTGGCTTACTTGATGAAGGCAGGTTAACCCGGGGTTTTAGGTGAATACACCAGGCTTCCAAGCCGTGGGTCGATACCAAATTACAAGGGTCCCTTCAAGCTCTTTGTGGCTTTTGCACAAAAGAGCCCCCAAGTAACTTTGTGAGCTGTGCTCAATGGGTGCCTATGTTTGAGCTGTGCGTAGCAACAAAACTCTCTTTGGCCCCTTGGGTGTGAAGCTCCCAAGCTTTGTTGTGGCATGATAGCCGTTTTAATGGATAAGGTGAGTCATCACTTTGAGAGCAGAAGCCCCATTGTAACCAAGAAATATTGGAAGAATGGCAGAGGCCCTGCTTGTAGCAAGGATGCCGGTTTATTATATTGATCATAATATATACATTGTCATAATATGTTCATAAGGAAAGCCTATGACTCAGGTGTAGTAAGGCCGAAAGAGAACTATGTTCCATGGCCGCCGGGTCTCCTCAGAACTGCGTGAGTCTTCTCGAACATCAATGAGGTATTATGATCCGTCGTGTAGATTTTTGCTGACCACAAAGGGTCCTTCCCAAGGTGGGGATAACTTGTGCATATTGGTCTGATCCTGGATGAGCCGAAGCACTAAGTCGCCTTCTTGAAAGGTTCGTGTCTTAACCCGGCGACTGTGGTAACGCCGCAGGTCTTGTTGATAAACCGCCGATCGAGCCAAAGCCATATCCCGTTTCTCATCTAACAGGTCCAACGCCTCTTGACGCGCTTTCTCATTGTCCGCTTCAACATAATTGGCAACCCGGGGTGGGTCATGACGAATATCACTTGGGAGGACAGCCTCAGCCCCGTAAACCATGAAGAAAGGTGTATAACCCGTGGATCGGTTTGGGGTGGTGTTTATACTCCATAGCACAGATGGTAACTCTTCCACCCAACAACCCGGCGTCCGCTTCAAAGGAACCATAAGCATAGGCTTAATACCCTTCAAGATCTCTTGATTCGCCCTCTCAGCTTGACCATTGGACTGGGGATGAGCCACGGACGCCACATCAAGCCGGATGTGCTCTCGTTGACAAAATTCCTCCATCTCACCTTTAGAGAGATTTGTGCCATTATCTGTGATGATGCTGTGTGGAAAACCAAAACTAAAAATGATCTTTTTGTGAAATTGAACCGCCATGGCCGCATCACACTTGCTGACGGGCTTCGCTTCAACCCATTTAGTGAACTTGTCAATCACCACCAACAAGTGGGTCTTCTTATCCTGGGAGCGTTTAAAAGGTCCCACCATATCCAACCCCAAGTGGCAAATGGCCAAGTGATAGGAATCATCCGTAGCTCCTGATCCGGAACATGAGCTCGACGTGAAAATTTCTGACAAACGTCACACCGCTTTACCAGATCCTCCACATCAGCATGAGCTGTCAAACAATAGAACCCATGACGGAAAGCTTTAGCCACCAGGGACTTTGAACCGGCATGGTGACCACAATCCCCTTCATGGATTTCACGTAGGATCTCTTGTTCTTCTTCAGGAGATATACAACATTGGAAAATGCCTGAAACACTGCAACGGTGTAACTCGCCATTGTGAATAACCATGCACTTGGACCGCCGGATTATCTGTCTGGCGAAGACCTCATCATCTGGTAACTCGCCCCGGTTTAAATACACCAAATATGGAACCATCCAATCCGGAGTGGTATATAAAGCGGCCACCAATTGGGCCTCCAGATCAGGAATAGCTAAATCCTCCTCTGTAGGCAACTTAACAAACGGGTTATGTAAGATATCTAAAAAGGTATTGGGTGGTACTGGTTTGCGCTGAGATCCCAGCCAGCTTAAAGCATCCGCTGCTTCATTTTTGCGCCGGTCAATGTGCTCAACCTGATAACCCTTAAAGTGACCTGCCACGACATCCACCTCGCGTCTGTAAGCCGCCATAAGTGGGTCCTTGGAATCCCAAGTACCAGAAACTTGCTGAGCCACTAGATCAGAATCTCCAAAATAGCGAACCCGGCTTAAGTTCATTTCCTTAGCCACAAGGAGACCATGGAGTAAGGCCTCGTACTCAGCTGCATTGTTAGTACAAGGAAAGATTAAGCGGAGAACATAACAAATTTTATCACCTCGAGGGGAAGTGAGGACAACTCTAGCCCCCGAGCCTTCCAATTGCCTGGATCTGTCAAAGTGAATGGTCCAGTATGTATTATCCGGTTTGTCCTCTGGTGCCTGTAACTCGGTCCAATCATTGATGAAGTCCACAAGCGCCTGTGACTTAATTGATGTCCGAGGCATATACTTCAATCCGTGCGGGCCAAGCTCAATCGCCCACTTTGCAACCCGGCCAGTTGCCTCCCTGTTTTGAATTATATCACCTAGAGGAGCTGAACTGACCACTGTAATGGGATGACCTTGAAAGTATTGTTTGAGCTTCCGACTTGCCATAAAAACCCCATAAACTAGCTTCTGCCAATGCGGATACCGTTGTTTTGACTCGATAAGTACTTCGCTGATATAATAAACTGGCCGTTGAACCAGATACTCCTTACCAGCCTCCTTGTGCTCCACCACAATTGCCATGCTGACAGCACGGGCATTAGCAGCCACGTACAATAACAAGGGCTCTTTGTCAACTGGAGCAGCAAGAACCGGCGGTTCAACCAACTGCCGCTTTAAGTCCTCAAACGCCGCATCAGCTGCATCACTCCAGACGAAATCGTCTGTCTTTTTCAACATCTGATACAAAGGAATCGCCTTCTCTCCCAAACGGCTGATAAACCGGCTAAGAGCGGCAATTCGACCCGCCAAACGCTGAACATCATTGATACACTTCGGTTTAGCCAAAGATGTAATCGCTTTGATTTTTTCCGGATTAGCCTCAATGCCTCTGTTGGACACCAGAAAGCCTAGGAGCTTGCCTGCCGGAACACCAAGAACACACTTGTCCAGATTAAGCATCATTTTGTAAACCCGAAGATTGTCAAACGTTTCCTTGAGGTCATGTATCAAGGTTTCCTTCTTCCTGGATTTTACCACAATGTCATCCACATAGGCATGAACATTACGCCCAATTTGCGTGTGAAGACAATTTTTCACACAACGCTGATAAGTAGCCTGGGCACTTTTGAGCCCAAAGGGCATAGAAACATAGCAGAAGGCTCCAAAGGGAGTGATGAAGGCTATCTCCTCCTGGTCCTTAACTGCCATCTTAATCTGATGATAACCTGAATAAGCATCCAAGAAACTCAGGCACTCACAACCCGCCGTCACATCAATAATCTAATCAATACGTGGGAGAGCAAAAGGATCTGCCGGACAAGCCTTGTTCAAATCTGTGTAGTCCACACACATACGCCAAGTGCCGTTTTTCTTAAGAACGAGCACCGGATTAGCCAACCACTCAGGGTGAAATACTTCAATGATAAAGCTAGCAGCCAACAGCCAGGCTACCTCTTCACCAATGGCCTTGCGTCTTTCCTCGTTAAACCGCCGAAGAAATTGCTTGACCGGTTTAAACTTGGGATCAATATTGAGAGTGTGCTCAGCGAGTTTCCTCGGTACACCTGGCATGTCAGAAGGCTTCCATGCAAAAATGTCCCGGTTCTCACGGATGAACTCGATGAGCGCTCTTTCGTATTTTGGATCCAGATTGGTGCTGATGCTAAACTGTTTGGATGAATCGCCAAGAACAAGTCAACAAGTTTAGTCTCATCCACCGGTTTGAACTTCAGGGTCGGGTCATGCTCAGTGGTGGGCTTCTTCAAAGGAGTCATGTCATCCGGATCAATATTGTCCTTCTAAAACTTTAGCTCTTCTGTAGCACAAACCGACTCAGCGTAAGCCGCCTCACCTTCCTCACAATCCAAAGCGATCTTTCGACTTCCATGTACTATTATAGTCCCCTTGTGACCCGGCATTTTGAGCTGTAAATAGATATAGCAGGGCCTCGCCATGAATTTTGCGTAAGCCGGCCGTCCAAACAGTGCGTGAAACAGGCTCTGGATTTTCACCACTTCAAAGGTCAATTTTTTAGACCTGGAGTCATGCTCATCTCCAAACACAACCTCCAAAGAGATCTTGCCAACAGGATACGCCGATTTACCTGGTACTACACCATGAAAAACAATGTTGGACGGTTTAAGACTCTTGTCTGTCAACCCTATGCGACGAAAAGTCTCATAGTATAGGATGTTGATACTGCTCCCTCCATCCATCAGGACTTTGGTAAACTTGTAACCTCCCACCTGAGGTGTTACCACCAAAGCTAGTTGACCCGGATTGTCAGTCCGGGGCGGATGATCCTCTCTGCTCCACACAATGGGCTGCTCGGACCACCGTAAATAACGTGGCACTACCGGTTCAACAGCATTAACTGCCCTTTTGTGAAGCTTCTGATCACGCTTACACAGGCTAGTAGTGAACACGTGATACTGCCCACCATTCAATTTCTTGGGGTGACTTTGATAACCTGACTGCTGCTGATTTCCTTGATTATTCTGTTGGCCATTACCACCTTGGTTATTCTGGTTGCCCTGATTATTCTGAAATCCAGAGCTTGAACCACCGCCACCATGAAAACCTGGACCTGATCCGCCTGACGGACCCTGATCATACCGGAAAACCTCGGAATTCTTGAACTCCTTCATGATATAACAATCTTTCCAAAGATGTGTGGAAGGGGCCTCCTTGGTCCCATGCTTTGGGCAGGGCTGGTTCATCAAACGTTCCAGATTCATCCCTCCACCGCGCTGGGGCGGTTTACCTTTATGACGCTGCATATTGGTGTTAGCCACAAGATCTAAACTATCTACCTTACGCTTACCATTATTACATGGCCTCCTTGGTTGTGATGCTGTCCCTTTGCACCGCCATTCTTCTTTCCCTTCTCCGGTTTCTCCTCATCAGAATCGGGATCCTTGGTATTATCAGAATCGACATACTTGACCAAGGCTGCCATAAGGGTTCCCATGTCATTGCAGTGGTGCTTGAGCCATCCCAACTTCATCTTTAGTGACTTAAACCGGCAATTATGCTCCAGCGTTATGATCGCTTGACCAGCGCTAATCCGGTCGGACGAATGCAAAACTTCTGAAACCCGGCGCACCCAATGAGTTGTTGACTCGTTTTCCCCTTGGACACAAGCATCCAGATCCACAATGGACATAGGCTGTATGCACGTGTCTTTCAAATTGGCTATGAACCGGGCCTTCAGCTGATCCCATTACTCGATGGAGTTAGCTGGTAAAATTTTCAACCAAGTACGGGTTGTCCCTTCCAACATCATCGTGAAGTACTTTGCACAGGCCGCTTCATCCACATCCAGCATCTCCATTGCCATCTCATAATTCTCGACCCACGCCTCAGGTGTCTGATCCGCGGTGTAATTAGGCACCTTACGTGGACCCTTGAAATCCTTGGGCAGTCGCACATTACGGAGAGCCGGGATAAGACATGGCACTCTCCAGGAACTAAAAGTGAGCCCGGTGCCTCGGTCTATTGACGCTGCTGGATGAATCGGCGCGGGTTGATGACCACCCAAAGCGGCCTCCCTTCATGCTCTGCCATTATCCACCATGTCTTGAGCATTACGACGCCGCGCACTGCTAGACACTTCCGGTTCATCCATGTGCCTGCTATAGCTTGGGCTCGGACGAGGGGTTGAATAAATTATATCCCGGCTATAGGAATAAGCCTGCTGCTGTACCACGGCGGTTTGAAGAAGGTCCCTAGCCCTCCGCGTTTCAATTGCTGCTAGTGAATCGCCCTCCATCGGAACAGCAGCCAGGCGCGACGCTGCGGCAATCATTTTATCCAGAGGGCTCGAGAAGTGACCCGGCGGTGTGGACACGCATTGCGGCGGGTTATCCGTTTGTTGGGGTGGTTCCGTTATCCGCAGTTGATCCGGAGCTGCCCTAGGCGCATCGGTCCGGTTTGCAGCTGCCGGATTGCTCGGCCCAGCGCTTGGTGTTTGAAAGAGGTTCAGTCCTTCATAGACCAATGGTAGACGAGACCAGTACTTCCTTCGCATCACATCCTCTAATGCGGTCCGATCCAGAGCCAGTAATTCTGCGCCTGAATCTGCTGTGATTGGGCATCCAAAGCGGCCCGTTCTTCAGCCATCCTAGCATCCTCAATTGTCAGGTCCTCCTTAGCATGCGTTATCTGGTCCTTCAGCTTCGCAATGTCCGCATTGTGCTGATCCTGCGTCTCCGGGGTGACTGCCATGGTTAATAAGGTCGCCCAGGCATCCATCCAACCAGAGAGGACTTGAGTCGGTCGGCGCGCCGGGGCTGCCGCCGCGGCTGCTGATCCGGTGTTCATTGCCGCTGTAGATGAAGACTGCAAAGTGGGCTGTGTTCCGGCCATGTAAACAGCAACCCGACTTGGCGGTTCAAGGAGGTCCGGAATACTGTTGCCATCGGAATATCCTTCGAACACACCATTATGAATCTGGTACAAGGACTCGGTTTCGCCAGTGGATGACTTGCCGTCAGAATAAACAGCCGTCTCGCCTTCAGACACCGGTTCAGATCCGATCCCATGGGCACATCCTACGAACGCATGCTTCATGGCGGGCTTAACCTGGGCTGGACTCGCACGCTGAGCCGCCTCGACGAGGTCGGTGCAGATGTCCGGCTCAGGGCCCGGTTCGCCGATCTTGCCGATGAAGACATGAATTCCGCCAAAGGGGACCCGGTACCCGTACTTGATTGAGCCGGCCTTGGGGCCCCATCCTTCATCGTCGATGTAGAGCTTGCCGCGACGATCTTGGTCATCCAGCCAACCACGTACCCCTTGAGTCCTTCAAAGCTGCCCTTCAAGAACTCGAAACCATCTTGCGATAGCCCCACGGTGGGCGCGAACTATCGTGGAATTAACACGTCAGATGTCCTCATGAATGGACTTAGTCGTGGAGCCATCGCAACGGGTTAGCTGAAGGGGTTAATCCAGACAAGGGACACGGGAGGTTTATACTAGTTCGGCCCCTTCAATGAAGGTAAAAGCCTACGTCTAGTTGTGATGGGATTGATTGGGTTTCGATGACCAGTGATCAAATATGCTTTGCCTGAGTCTCGAGTTGTTGTTTCTTGTCCCTGAACCGCCGCTGGGTCGTCCCTTTATATACATAGGTTGACGCCCGGTCGGTCTACAGAGCCCCGAGGCTGACTCATACAAAGTGTCCGGCTCGGTCTCTCCTTTCCTAACTTACATTACAAGTTACATAGTCATGGCGGTTTACCACTATGGGCCCTAATCCGCCTTTGGGCTCCGGGCCTCTAAGCTTCATTAGTAAAGCGCCATCTTCTGGATCTTCATGGGCTTCAACATAGTTGAAGGTGAACCGGGCCCTCCTGGCCGGTTTACACTTAGTAGTCATATCCCCAACACATATGGTTGTCGCTTTATTGTGTGAAATGAAATCGCCATGTAATTGCTTTACTTTATCACTAAGCGGTAGCGATAGTCGTAGAAGCAATAGTTGGCGAGACGACAACGATGCTACGATGGAGATCAAGGTGTCGCACCGGTGACGATGGTGATCATGATGATGCTTTGGAGACGAAGATCAAGGGCACAAGATGATGATGGCCATATCATATCACTTATATTGATTGCATGTGATGTTTATCTTTTATGCATCTTATTTTGCTTTGATTGACGGTAGCATTATAAGATGATCTCTCACTAAATTTCAAGGTATAAGTGTTCTCCCTAAGTATGCACCGTTGCCAAAGTTCGTCGTGCTGAGACACCACGTGATGATCGGGTGTGATAAGCTCTACGTTCACATACAACGGGTGCAAGCCAGTTTTGCACACGCAGAAATACTCAAGTTAGACTTGACGAGCCTAGCATATGCAGATATGGCCTCGAAACACCAAGGCCGAAAGGTCGAGCGTGAATCATATAGTAGATATGATCAACATAGTGATGTTCACCATTGAAAACTACTCCATTTCACGTGATGACCGGACATGGTTTAGTTGATTTGGATCACGTAATCACTTAGATGATTAGAGGGATGTCTATCTAAGTGGGAGTTCTTAAGTAATTTGATTAATTGAACTTTAATTTATCATGAACTTAGTATCTGATAGTTTTTTGCTTGTCTATGTTGTTGTAGATAGATGGCCCGTGCTGTTGTTCCGTTGAATTTTAATGTGTTCCTTGATAAAGCTAAGTTGAAAGATGATGGTAGAAATTACACGAACTGGGTCCGTAACTTGAGGATTATCCTCATTGCTGCACAGAAGAATTACGTCCTGGAAGCACCTCTGGGTGCCAGGCCTACTGCAGATGCTGCTGATGACGTTAAGAACGTCTGGCAGAGTAAAGCTGATGACTACTCGATAGTTCAGTGTGTCATGCTTTACGTCTTAGAACAGGGACTTCAACGACATTTTGAACGTCATGGAGCATATGAGATGTTCCATGAGTTCAAGTTAATATTTCAAGCAAATGCCCGGATTAAGAGATATGAAGTCTCCAATGAGTTCTACAACTGTAAGATGGAGGAGAACAGTTCTGTCAGTGAACATATACTCAAAATGTCTGGGCATAATTATCACTTAATTCAACCGGGAGTTAATCTTCTGGATGATAGTGTCATTGACAGAATTCTTCAATCACTGCTACCAAGCTACAAGAGCTTTGTGATGAACTATAATATGCAAGGGATGGATTAGACAATTCCCGAGGTCTTCGCGATGCTAAAGGCTGCGGAGGTAGAAATCAAGAAGGAGCATCAAGTGTTGATGGTCAACAAGACCACCAGTTTCAAGAAAAAGGGTAAAGGGAAGAAGAAGGGGAACCTTAAGAAGAATGACAAACAAGTTGCTGCTCAGCAGAAGAAACCCAAGTTTGGACCTAAGCCTGAGACTGAGTGCTTCTACTGCGAAGGGACTGGCCACTGGAAGCGGAACTGCCCCAAGTATTTGGCGGATAAGAAGGATGGCAAGGTGAACAAAGGTATATGTGATATACATGTTATTGATGTGTACCTTACTAAAGCTCGCAGTAGCACCTGGGTATTTGATACTGGTTCTGTTGCTAATATTTGCAACTCGAAACAGGGACTATGGATTAAGCGAAGATTGGCTAAGGACGAGTTGACGATGTGCGTGGGAAATGGTTCCAAAGTCGATGTGACCGCGGTAGGCACGCTACCTCTACATCTACCTTCGGGATTAGTTTTAGACCTGAATAATAGTTATTTGATCCCAGCGTTGAGCATGAACATTATATCTGGATCTTGTTTGATGCAAGACGGTTATTCATTTAAATCTGAGAATAATGGTTGTTCTATTTATATGAGTAATATCTTTTATGGTCATGCACCCTTGAAGAGTGGTCTATTTTTGTTAATCTTGATTGTAGTGATACACATATTCATAATGTTGAAACCAAAAGATGCAGAGTTGATAATGATAGTGCAACTTATTTGTGGCACTACCATTTAGGTCATATTGGTGTAAAGCGCATGAAGAAACTCCATACTGATGGACTTTTGGAATCACTTGATTATGAATCACTTGGTACTTGCGAACCATGCCTCACACTACAAAAAAAAGACACATCCGTGAAATTTTGGGCCCAATTAATTTTTTTCTGTCATACATATGACACTTCTAAGACGATAATTGTGACAAAACCCGGTATCATCATAGATGTGCTGGGCTCCTAATTCTATGACAAAAAATCATGACAGAAAATGGGCTTTTCGTCCTGGGCGGGCCGGAGATGCAGCTGCATGACATTCTTTGGGCCGTCCATGACGGAAAAAACCGTGGTAGAAGCGAGGGGGAGGAAAATTTCGGGGAGTTCCCGGTTACGGTGGGAGGTCAGGGGCCGAGCGATGCGTGTTTCTCTCTTACATGTGCGAGGCGTTGGCTCTAACTGAACCCGAGCGAGGCGTTGGGCTCTAACTGAACCCGAGTGATTGCACTGTAGGCTACGCTTTACTAACCCGAGCGATCGATCGATGGCTGTTAACTGAACCCGATCGAGCGATTCCTTCACTACTGCTGCTAACTGAAGCCGATCGATTGGATGAACAGTGAGCCTTGCAGGGGGGTTGGATGAACAGTGAGCGGTGGCGTTTGCCTCTGGATGAACAGGACCTCGTGGTGTGGAGGGCTGGATGAACAGTAGACGATGGAGGGGTGCCCATGGAGGGGTGGTTGAACAGGACCCCGTGGTGTGGAGGGCTAGATGAACAGTACACGGTGGAGGGGTGCCCGTGGAGGGGTGGTTGAACAGTAGCCGGTGGAGTAGCGCATGGTGGAGGCTGGATGAATAGGAGCCCGTGGAGGCTGGAGGAGGTCGACGGTAGCCCGTGGAGGCTGGAGGAGGTCGACGGTGGAGATGAACAGTATCCCGTGGAGTCCCGTTTTGCGGTACGCCACACCCTCCCGATGAATAGGACCCCTGTTTCGACCGTAGCGCTCCAATACAAGTCCGTTTCATCCGTTTTGCGGTACGCCACACCCCTCCCGATCAACATGACCCCCGTTTCGACCGTAGGAGGTCCGTTTCCTCTATTTTGCAGTACGCCACACCTCTCCCGATCAACAGGACCCCCGTTTCGACCGTAGGAGGTCAGTTTCCTCCGTTTTGCGGTACGCCACACCCCTCCCGATCAACAGGACCCCGTTCCGAACGTAGGAGGTTCATTTCCTTCATTGTGCGGTACCCCAGGCCTCGTTTCCATCGCCTGTTCCGTCCAAGCCCTCCCGATGAACACGACCACGCATTCCGTTCCGACCCAGCTGGTTGGCTCCCACGCATTCCGTTGCCTCCCGATGAACACGAGCATTCCATTGCCTCCCCATGAACACGACGCATTCTGTTGCCTCCCCATGAACACGCCGCATTCCGTTGCCTCCCCATGAACACGAGCCCTCGCTGTATGTATGCGCGAGTAGGCGTTCGAGACCCCGCCCGTATATACACATACATGGACATATTTTCTTTCTTGCACCCTGGCCACTGTACGTACGTGTACATGCTACGTGCACGCCTCTACTATGACACGTGCGCACCTCTACATCCACGAGTATATATGTACCTACATGTTCACGACCAGAATGACAACGCTACGTATGCTTTGACCAGGTGGGTCACGACTGTCAGGCACTTCCTTGCCTACGAAGATGAAGCTGGTGGGTCCCAGCAGTCAGGGGGGCGAATCGTTTTGTTTTTTTGCCCGGACGCACTTCCTTGCATGCGAAGATGTAGCTGGTGGGTCCCGGCAGTTAGGGGGAAACTTTTTTTTTGTGAAATAAGGTGGCCTGTTCGGTGGGTCTCCGCTGTCAGGTGGAGGAATAATTATTTTCCATGTAATAAGGAGGCACTTCCTTGCTGCGGCCGTGGACCCAGCTATCAGCCTCTCCACGTACAGTCCACGTCTGATGGAAGCCATTCCTTGACCACGTTGACCATGCCGCGCCGAGAGCACCAGGGCGATGGGCGACGGCGAGGCCTAGGAAGGGGACGATGCGGGGCCGGGGAAGACGCGGCAGTGGATGCCCACGCGTAGAGGAGTATGAGGGTTCACTCATTCGGCCGCAGTGTGAGGCTGCCGTCGCCGCAGAATAACAGGGGGTGTGGGTGCGTAGAGGGATGGCTTGGCCAGCGGTGGGAGTAGTAGGGGGCGGTGAGGCCTCCGCGGCATCACAGCCGGCCATGGGCAGCAGGAGCAGGCGACATGACCGATGCTGCTTTGGGCGGCTGGAGCAAGAAGACCAGAGGTTGAAGAAGCACTACGGCCGTTGGATGGACATCGTACGGTCACTGGAGCTAGAATCGTTCATATATTGTCTAAAGTTGACAAAGGCCTCCGTCCCAGTCAACTTAATAGTCCCACAAGTCAGCCTCCCACCAAGGTGAGTCCCAGCTAGCAGGGGGTATTCATATTTTTGTGCATAATAAGGAGGCACTTCCGGTGGGTCCTAGATGACAGTAGGGGGAACGTTTTTTTCACGAAATACGGTGGCCCATCTTGTGGGTCCCAACAGTCAGGGGGAAACATTTTTTTCGTGAAATACTGGTGGCCCGTATGGTGGGTCCCTGCTGTTAGGTGGAGGAATAATTATTTTCCGTGTAATAAGAAGGCACTTCCTTGCGGCTGCCGTGGACCCAGCTGTCAGCCTCTCCACGTACAGTACTCTTCCGATGGAAGTCGGTCGTTGACCACATTGACCACGCCGCGCAGAGAGCACCACGGTGGTGGATGACGGCGAGGCGTAGGAAGGGGACGACGCGGAGCCGGGGAGGACGCGGCAGTGGAATCCCGCGCGGAGAGGAGTACGAGGGTTCACCGGTTTGGCTGCGGTGTGAGGCTGCCGTCGCCGCAGAATAACAGGGTGTGTGGGTGAGTAGAGGGATGCCCTGGCCAGTGGTGGGAGTAGTAGGGGGCACTGAGTCCTACGCGGTAGCACAACCGGCCACTGGAGGCGGGAGCAGGTGGTCCCGCCGGCGCTGCTTTGGCGGCTGGAGCAAGAAGATCAGAGATTGAAGAAACACGATGGCCGTTGGATTGACATCCCAACGGTTACGTCTGCTAGAATCGTTTGTTGACGTATATAATAACTAAAAAAATCTTGCATACGCGTCAACTAAACAGGCCCACAATTCAGACCACTACCTCTTTTTCTAATAATTTATATATAGCTCATGGCAACTTCTTATGCAATTTATTGCAGTCATTTTTTTGGTTGGCCAGGGCCAATTTCACATATTTCTGTGGGTTCCAAACTATTTTTAATACCGAAATGTCGAGCCAGATTTAAAGTACTTTGAAGATATATTTAAATTAGGTTAATGCCCAGTGAAATAGGAATCTGAAAATGTGAAAAAATTCAGAAATTATAAAGTAATTGCCAATTTGTCATCTGTTTTTATATTTACAACCCATTTCATATTACTTTCAAGATTTGCAGGCGTCTTGAAAGAGTTGCAACCCATCAGGGCGTAGAAAAATAAGTAGGCCTGGATTGGGTATTCTTCAGAAAAAATAAACTGGGCTCATTTTCACAAAGAAAAAATAGCTGGGCTGGTCACATGGTGAACATAAAATATAAGCCTGGGCTAGACGGGTCACAGCCCAGTTCAAACCCTGCTCCGTCTCAACAATACCAAACAAAAAAAATACTGCTCGAGTAGCTACGTCCCAGGTGTCAGCCGATCTTGTGCTGTTCTCTTGTCTATTGACTATATACGCTCACAATGTCGTGGGTCCCAGATATGAGGAAAACACTAGGAGGAAGCATTTTATTTTTCCATACGCTGATGTGGTGGGCCCCTACTGTCATCCTCTCCACGTACTTCTGCCGATTCCTGTTGTTTGTTGACCATGTTGACAGCGCGAGAGGGCGGCACCGCGGAGAGCGCACCAAAGCGCGCGGAGGACGTCAACGTTAATGATTTAGGAGACGGTGGGGCGGCGATCCGTGCGCTGAGGTGCGGCCAGCCGTGGGAGGCGGAAGCAGGCGGCCCCGCTGGCGCTGGTTTGGTTTTGGTGGCTGGAGGAAGATAGGACTGGAGAAACACGATAGACTGTAAAAGCAGCAGGAGTACTTAACAACCTTAACTGAAACCAGCAGGGGCACTTAACAACCAAAGCTGAAAGCAGCATGAGTACCTATACAGGTTCAACCGTACAAAGCACGCCTCGAACAGTGCTACTTTGCCTAAAGTTAACCAAGGTTGAGGCCGCCAAGCCCCAGGACAAGGCCCAGGCGCCACCCCGTGCATCCACAACCTTCTGAAAGTGGCTTCATCTCGCAACATGGTCAATAAACAGGATATTCGCTTTAGAGCCATGGAAAAGCATGAACATAATCTTCTGTCCTATTCTCCAAGATGGACGGGCCTTCATTATTTGAGACTACCCATGAATAAGTATCTTTTCACCTCCAAGGGGAATTGAGTAGGTCGACATAAACATCATGTTGTGACCAAGCGCAAGTCTGACCCGACCATGGTCAGGCATCTGTATAGGAACAATAGAACTCGGCAGTTCCTGTTTCAAGAAGATCACAGCTGTAAAACTGTGCATAAGCAATAGTTTATGAACAACATATATAACAGAAAACAGCTCGTACCATAAGTTTCTCGACACAGTTGGACCTGTTCAACGAGTGCAGCAGTGGCACACATATCCCACGTGGCCTTCCACCATTGAAACACCCCACAAGGACCTCAAGATGATCAATAAAGTGTAGGAACTTGTGGATGTCGATCCAGTCAACTTCAATGCCATTAGTAACAGCCGAGTTAGTACAGAGTATCAAACGAGCAGACTGCTTAACTCTGAAAAAACCTACACGTGCCACCAATTATAAGAAAATATTAGTTAGAAGTAGCATCGTCGTGAGAGATTCGTTGCTACTTTTAAAGTTAAATTGTGATTAGTTAGACAGAACAGGTGGATTAAGAAGTAATCGAGGCAACAAGCAAGAACCAGATACAAAAATAACATGGATGAACAATTGGAACGATGTCGGGGTGGAAGATTGCAGTGAAGATGAGACCAGGTTCTGCTATTTCCATCAACATTCGTGCGCCAACTTTCAGTCCGTAACACTTGAGGAAGTTTATCCAAGTTCGGCCATAAAAAAAGCAGCGATCTTCTTGGTTCATGAACCCAACTCGGAAGTAATATCCATGGCTTGTCTTCACTGTGACCATTTAACTAGTGTATTCAGTTATGGCAAGGCCAAGCATCTTGAGTACATGTGTTCTGGCAGAGCAAATAATACACTGCAGGAAAAATAATATGAGAACACAGCATGTTCAAAAAAACCCACCCTCCCGGATAGAAAAGAGGATTCTAGGAACATACTGTGCGTGTTTCAAAATGTTGTGTTAGGATGAGAAGGAACAAGTGTGGCATCTCGCCGAGGGCGCAGAAACCTGTAGGGTACTCGCACTTCGGGCACTGCAAATGAAACACACTAGATTCAGTAGGAAGAAAAATGCATCAACGGCGGCGGCTGCCATCCTAGGATTACCTGCAACCAAGGGAGTTGGATTTATCGGGGATGGATGAAGAATTCATACCTGGTTCTCCATGAGAAAACCCTATGCAATCGCTGAGCGGGGGTTTTCTCTAAACAAGCAGACGAGGGAGAAGGGGATTCAGGCCCAGTGAAATATTGCCGCTTCGTCCGTCCAGCTTACTGCTAAAGCTGGAAAGGGGGGGCTGTGATTTGACGGCTCATTGGGCATTACTGCGGCGGTACGACCGGGGTGTGTCTACCGTGAAGTTGTGCACTCTAATTTGTGCATATGGCACGTGGACCCCGTTGCCGGTTGCCCCACATATCAGCGAAAGGAAGTAGAAAGACAGGAGTAACTAGTTACACATAAATATTTTTTTGACAGAGAGATACTCCCTCTGTAAAGAAATATACAAATCTTTTATATCACAGGCTCACATTGCCGAGAAATATACTCCATCTGCAACGCATGCGCATTATGGGGGTTCAGCTTTTTTTATGGGGGGTTCAGCTGAGAATATAATACTCAGATAGGCTCACGGTTCTGGACTTTGGGCTGCAGGCCGACCCTGCATGTTTGGGGGCCCATGTGTTCTACCTCAGCGCTTTTCATATTGCAAGCGATCGGTACGGCGCTGGTTTTAGATGGTGTCGCTAGGCGAATACACAAAATTGAATCAAGCACGACAGCTGTTGGAATGAAATCGAACGACAGTTCCTAACCAGCAATCAGAGTTGCAATTCTATCAATGATATACCATGTGATAAATAATACTGTCGTACTACTTATACACACAGGACACTTGTTTCACCATGCCAGATTATTACATTAAAATCTCTCGGAGGATAGATCAGTTCGGCAGTTGTGTGCTGCTACTGAAGAATTTCAAAGTTGATTTGAACCAGCTCTCCTTGCCGAGAATGTTCGATTTTGACATCATCCCCTACCGCAAGATATGATTTAGATTTGAACCTTGACCATCCTTTAGCATCAATCATCATGCGACCATCCTTTGTACTTACGGTATATTGAGCAGGTTCATTCACACCAAGGTTGCGCATGGTAAGAGAAACTTGGCCGCGGTCGCCCGGATTGTTGAATGACTCCCTCGTTGCTCTAGGAATTCTCTATTTGCAAAGAAGAAGACATACCCAAACAGTTATATCAACACAGTGAATCATGTGAAACAACGTGGATAGAAAAGAGAACGAAGCACTTGGGCGGCCAATGCTTACCAAGAAGGTGGACATGTCGGTTTTTGTAAGGACTTTGGTATATGAAGTGCGAACTGTAGCCCAGTCTGTTGCCGGTGCAACTGCACAGGCCGAAGCAGATGCAAGTGCAAGTGTTGGTGCAGGTGCCGAAGCCGCTGCTGCTGCCGGAGATGGTGCTCCTTGTAGAGCTGGTGCCGGTGTCGGAGCTGGTGCCGGTGTCGATGCCCGATCATCCGGTAGATCAGACTGATCCGCTGACGCGGTCGGTACCCAATCCTCAGCTGGATCAGATTGAGCTGCTGCCGCTTTCAGTGCTAGAGCAACTGCCGGTGCTCGATCCGTTGCTGAAGGTGGTATCGATGTGCGAGACAGCGGTGATCGTGTCTGGTCTGCTATGGTCAGCTTTCTAACTTGATTAGGATCCGTGACCGTGATCCAGTTTTTTTCTTCATTTCTTTTAAACGCGAGAAGGACTAATTGTGGCGTTTTTGTTAAACCAAACTACAGTTCATCATAGGGATTCAGCTTGTACTCAGACAACAGACTGATCCAATTTTTTCCAGTAATATAAGTGATGGAGAGTGCCTTCGTTACTGACACGACATAAGAAGTGAAACCTGCAAAAATAGCCATCGTAGAGCAAACCAAATGGTTTATTCTGTGATGAATGTCACATGGCAAAAACCTGCATAATAAAATTGCAGGAAAAGAAAGAAAACATGACATTAAATCAATAAGATTTAGACAGTAAAACAATAAGATTTACTTGATGTGACACGAGTGAATCCTTACCAGGAAATCACTATGTTGACGTACTAAACAGAAGATTGATCGTCCAACTACGCGTGGCATGCAGGGCCCCCGCTTACTCCCACAAGAAGGACAGTCCAAAGGTCATGACAAATCATATGGACCGAGCATCCATGTGATAGGAAATCCTGGTGGGTGTGATAAACCCTGCAATGCATGCAGATATTGGAGTGTAACCATAATTGATAAACCGTCCTCACAAAAGATATGATCTGGATACTTCAAAATATACAGACTGAATTGAGTGGACAGACATTAACATAGACCGTTCTCAGGACTAACCACACACCAAAAGAGGCAGTAGTAATAAAGAATACAGGGTTCACAAACACAAATCAAGTACTGAACAATAGTACTTACTACAGACAAGCAAAGTTGCACTAACTAAACTCTGCAGACTATTTCTTTCCACCGACCTACGGGATGAACCCCGCATAACTAACTAGGCCATGGACTTCATGTGAGATGTCTACATGCACCATCACCATCTTGTCAACCTTGGAGAACCTAACAGAGTGGTCTTTCCACTCATAAACATGATGATGAAGACATGCCGCATCAGATTTGTTGGGAAGCTTTACAAGGACCACACCCTTCATAATCTAAGGCACAGCCAGGAAATTGTTGTGGTCAAGTACAGCCTCGAGAACACGCCTGACAACAATGCTATGGGAAAACACTAGTTCAGGACACATGGCGACAAGGACACAACAGCTAGATAGTTCAGCAATAGAACTCATCATCAGGTCTTCCAGTTCACACGGCATGACTTTGAGAACTTCATCTCCACCGCGGACGTGGTTCTAATTCAAACAGAAACCATATTTTATTACTACCTCCGTTCAGAAATATAAGATGATCTTCGATATTATACTCCATATATGACTACATATACGCACATAAATGAGTGAACGAAGACACTAGAACATGTCTTCAAAGGCATGAGAGTAGAGGGATTACATGCAATGTCCATAACACAAGTTACTAAGGCAAATATACCCTCTTCAAAGGTAGCATTGATGTTCATAAAGTACTCCCTCCGTCCCAAAATTCTTGTCTTAGATTTGTCTAGATACAGATGTATCAAGTCACATTTTAGTATTAGATACATCCGTATCTAGACAAATCTAAGACAAGAAATTTGGGACAGAGGGAGTAGTTGAAAGTAATCTATAAGAAATCAGTGTCAACCTCTCGCATGTTTTGATCAAAAGAGGAATTTAGAACCGTCATTTGGCACACTAAAATCACATGCAAGATCACCCAGAAAGTTGTACTACCAGTACTAGTACTGCGTGTTGGATGAAAAAACACGATCAAGATCGAGAAAAAGATCGTCAACAGGAGACATTACCTGGACTTGCTTAATGAGGGATCCCGGAGAGGGGGGCTTGGACAAGGCGATGGCTTTGAGCTTGTCTGCGGTAGTCTCGGCGGGGTGCTTGCGCTTCTTCGTACCATGAGCCTCGACGGTTTTGGCCAGAGCCATAGACATCATGTCGGCCAGTGCTCCGGCGTCCATTCAAGAGAGGAAGCTGAGAGAGAAGAATGAAAGGAGGAACGAGATGAGGGAGAAGCGAAGCGAGTGGGGTTTTTCTTCAAGAGAGGAAGCTGAGAGAGAAGAGTGAAATGATGGTTGCTTCGTCCGTCCAACTTACTGCTGGAAAGGAGAGGGTTTTGTGATTTGACAGCTCATTGGGCATTACTGCGGCGGTTCGATCGGGGTAGTCTACCGTCACTCTACTACGGAGTAATTTAGTGAAAGGCTGGTGGACCCAGGTGCTGGCTGTCCCACACGTCGGTGAAAGTGAGTAATTTAGTGCATGGCTGGAGGAGGATCCGCACGATAGAGCGTGTCCACTGTTTTTCTGAAGAAAAAAAATGATTACAGCAAGCGTTTCCACTCTTACGACGGAGGAGTGCGAAACACGGCAGCCACTTGAACATACATAATGCTCCTACTACTAGGCATGTGCAGTGGTTCATACGTGCGTACTACACAATCTTGTTGCTAGTGTAGTAAGATATGACGATAACAAATGATGGTGTGCGCATGTCAACTACTCCTATATGTAACATAGTACCGCTTTTTCGACTGTCCGGTCAAGAATGAACGGTGAGATCAATGTTAACAGAACTAGGTCCACAGCGCACGGAGAGTACTGTGCTATAGTACTCCACGAAACATGGACCATATGAAGCACGAATAGTGTTAGGCAGGATGTATGAAGGGTGCACGGGATGGGAGCAAAAGTACCCTTCTCGACCCACCTTTGGGTGTTTGGCATAGTGCATGAAGGGTGCATGAGTCCACACTAGTAGGTTGACAAAATACACAAAGAGGAAACAACTATATTGAGATGAGAATGCAACCAAACACCCCCACACGCTTTGTGCTACAGTGACTGATCTGCACCGTCTGAGTTTGATCCAACGGTCATGTTGCGCCGAGACATGGACATGCCCATGCAGAGGGCGCCTAAACACCACCGAAGTCCCTCTGACTCTCGAGGCGCACGACATTGGTGATGCAGGGTGCAACCACCCGCAGAGCCCGCTCCCGGTCGACGGGAGCCAGCTCGTCAAACACGGCGTCCAATTGCACGAATGGATTCCGGTGACGGAGCCCTGAAAGGATTCACCCGGCAACGGCGACGGCAGCCCGCAACCCCTCCTTGTCAAAGACGGCGTCCAATGGCACGAATGGATTCCGGTGACGGAGCCCTGAAAGGATTCGCCCGGCAACGGCGACGGCAGCCCGCAACCCCTCCTTATCCCACTCAGCACCCACCATCACGCGGAGACGGCTCAGCTCCTCGGAGATATAGGTGAAGAAGGAGACCAGGTCAGGAAGCCGCAGCTCATTGAAGTCGACCGGGTGGTCGAACGGGTTTAGCCCGACGGCCGGCATCATCGCGCTGGCACGACGGTAGGCATCGCGCAGCCACAATACGTGCGTGGCAACTTGGTTCACCAAGTAGCTGAGGCGATCCTGGACCTCGTCACGATTGGCCCGCTCGCGCTCCAGCCGGCTCCCCTGACAGCCTATTGTATCTCCCGCTTTCTGCAGCAACGCCGCCGACGCCTCGAGCATCTTTGTGGTGGACGCCTGCCGCTTTTGAAGCTCCATGAACTCCCGCACATAACGAAGGAGCATGGAACTCCTCTCCTCCTTGAGCTCACGGAGCTCCACGTCCTTGGCCTTGAGCTCTGCATCCTTGGCATGGAGCTCCTGTGTCAGGCGCCTCACCTCGGACTCCGTGATCTATTGTGCCGCCATGGCACCAGGTAGAAGCAATGGGGGAGGAAGCAAAGGGGGCGAAACCGCTGAAAGGCAATGCAATCTACGTGAAGGTGGAGGGAGCCAGCCGAGGAGCAGGGAATCTTTTGGTTTTCACCACGGTAAAACACCAGCCGACGACTTCTCACATCAGGGAGCAGTGGGTTTTTACAGGCGGAGTCATCATGACTAATTGCTGCCGCGCCTGCTCCCGTCAGTCAAAAAATTAAAAATCCTGCCGCGTCTGGTCCCGTCAATCAAAAAATTAAAAATCCTGCCGCACCCAAACACCAGAGCAACGCCGTGGTGGAAATTTAAATTTACCTGCCGGCAAGTAGATAAAAAAGGGGTGAAAAAAAATGTGGTGGTGGCCTAGCTAATCGGTCGAACTAGCCCAACTAGCTAGCCACCGTGCTTCACTGATGTACTCGGCAGGAAAGGTGGTCTTTCGTGATTTGATGACTCATTTACTTGCTTTGGCGCTACGACCGAGGAGGGCCCAGAAAACGCGCGGTAGGGCGTCTCACGTCAGGAAGAATATATGCGTGCACCACCCAGGAGGACCCCAAAACCGCACGGTAGGGTGTGCCATGTCTCTGCATGGAGGAAAATGTGCGTGTAAAAATATACTGTATCAGACGTAGTAACTATGGTTCGACCTCGGGACCCAGCCAGTCGGTCGAAAACACCCCACTAGCCACACAGCTTCATCATGCAAACGTGGCATGGAGGATAGATGTGGTTAGCTCCGTCTCGACCAGCCACAACGTCTCTCGTTCTAAGCGATTCTTCTATTTTCCAAGCTTTTTTTAGTTGTAATAACACCACGGCAAGCTAGCGCCGCTCTTCGTGTGTGCCCGTGCAAAGGTTAGACGATGGAGAGAAGAGAGATTGAGACCGCAGACCTGGGACCCACCAGTAAGTGAGACAATGGTCATGCACGTGTTGACGAGGCACTCCCTCTACTCTACTCAACGCAAGTACTATATAAAATCAAGTTATGGGACAAAGCCAACAACCGTTCGTTTTTTCAGGCTATCAACTTACGCTTTGTAGTCCAGGTTGCCAGTTCGAATCTCGTCTTTCAGATTTGTTAGTTTTAAGTCCAAATTTGATTAATGACAAGTGGGACCCCCCTGTGTTGTTCCGATATTTCAGTGTAGGATGGTTTTTTTGAACAAACACTTTGCGCGGTTAGACAAGTAACGACACGAGTTACACGTATTTTGCAAGTTTAGGAACAAAAATTGGCAGCGGCATAGAATATCACATCCACCCCGCAGCTTAGATACAATGGTGATACAAGTTTTTACACCGTTGGAAGTGAGATCCAATGGCTTGGGAGTAGTCTTTGTAACTATGCGCAATTTCCAAACTCTCCAAAGGTTTTATTGCAAATAAAACATTCAGGCCTTGTGTGTGCCGCTGCATCTTCGATCCAACGGCTCCCCGGTGCTCATATTAGGTGCTCCCCGTAGCTTAATTACCCGCTACGGTGATATGAGCATCTAGGTCGTATGATCAGTGATCAGATGGCACATGCGTAGTACTTGTACTTTCTGCGCATTTCCCAAACTCTATCAGCCGTATATTGCAAAAACATTCAAACCTCCTACTGTGGGCCGTTAGATCTCAGTGAACTCGTATCACCATAGAATCTACGGTGCGGGAGAAAACATAAGGTGATATTGCAGCTTGGATGCTACGGTGATACGAGCTTGGAGGTCGTTTGATCTGAGATCCAATGGCATCTGAGCAGTCTTTGTGCTTGTAAGAAGTGGCTGAACTCTTTTGGGGCTTTTCTGCAAAAAGCCATTCGAACCACCGAGGAGGTGTTGGGTCACAAATCCAACGGCTCCAAAGAGCTTGTATCACCAAAGCATCTAAAGTGTGGTAGCACATGATATTCTTACATACAGGGGAATATGATGTCCTCCTTCATCATAGATATGCTACGGTGATACGAGCTTCGAGGTTGTTGGATATGGGATCCAAGGGCATCTGAGTAGTTTTTGTACAAATTGTGTGCAATTCTCAAACTCATCAAGGTTTCCTGCAAAAAAATTTAGACACATCATGTGAACTTCTATATCTCAGATCTACAAGCTCCAAGCAACTCGTATCGGCATATAGCATCTAAGGTATGGGGGCACATGATATTCTCCCAGGGAGGAGGGGTGGGGGTGCACAACCAATCGGTGGTTGGGAGGGTGGGGACAAATATAATCTAAACAACCCTAAACAGAGCTCCACAATTTTATCTAAGGTTGAGGGGTTGACCCCCGACAATCATAGCTCTGCCTAAACACAACATTTGCATGTACTGTAGTACTAGACTTAATATTCATGTTTCAGTTTCATGTTCATTTTAAATATTGAACTGAGGACCATGGATGTCTTACATTTTACTCCCTTTGTTCCTAAATATTAGTTTTTTTAGAGGTTTCAAATGGACTGGCACATACGGATGTATATAGACATATTTTAGAGTCTGGATTCACTCATTTTGCTCCGTATGTAGTCACTTGTTGAACTCTCTAAAAGACTAATATTTAGGAATAGAAGGAGTATTTTTGAATTCGTGTCATACATGCATGGTTTGGAAAAATAGATGCACTATACTTATTGGATTGTTGTTGTGTTCGTGCGTCTGTGTCTGTGTGTGTGTGTGTGTGTGTGGTCATATGCTTGATACATACAAAGTTTTCTCACCTCCATATTGTTCATCTTTTAAATTTGAATTTGCATTGGAAAACTTACTAGGGATACCATGAAATGTGAAATCCACGTTGAGATCACTATATCACAAACTCACTCTAATGGTAGGCGTGTAAGGAAAATACGGGTATTGTAAGGAAAATACGGGTATTGTAATGCACATAGATTCGTTCAGCAATTTAAAAGGTTCCTTTCGTATTCTCGAATGGTAGGACCCAACGGCGTACCAGCCAGACCTTGGCTCGTGTTGATCCTACAAAAATAAAAATAAAAATAAAAAAACCGGGCTCGTTTTCTTCGGTGGCGTGTGTGGTACACACATTAGGCAACCCCAACCAGTCGAGCCTCATCGTTTCAAGTCGAAATATCTGGCGGCCAGAATTCAAGCCCTAGGAAATTCCCCTCATGTCCCCGGTCCATAATGACTACCGATGAACAACGGAGGGATGATTTAGTAACTAGAGAATGTTACCTACCATGCCGAGCATGGTTCAATTCCCTCGGTCGCTGCTCATCAAGGTCACCCGTCAACTGCATTGCCTAGTACTACTACTACTACACCAGGAAGAGCACAGAATTGAGCCCGTTTGTTCATGCCTAGTACTTGAGTTAATATATTAGGCAATGCACTGGTACGGAGGGATTATCCTTTTACTCTGCATATATAACTTGTCTGAAGTCTAACTAAGCAAAATGTTTGACCAAATCCTTTCTTAAGAAATACAACAGGACAGATGTACGGCTTGAAAATTTATTGCATGATGCAGGTTATGATATTGTTTCGAATCCTGGATCTTAAATTTCAGAAAATGCAAAAGTGAGCATAAATTCTTGAAACTGAGCATGGTCACGTGATATGGCACAAATATTACTTCGTAAGTTTTTTCTTCAATTTGAGAGAAGCTGCTTATGACAAGTTGCACAAATGAAGAGCCAAGGTATTTTGGAACAAAGACCTGTCACGTTAAGGCGAACGCTTTCACTATTGAAACCGTGGGCGTTTACGTGCCACCACGAGTCCCCGCTTCTCATCGGCAGGTGTCGTCCCAGCAAGCGTGTGAGTCGACTGGAGGCGTGCGAGCAGACCACTGCGCCGGCTATCAGGAAGGCGTGCGAGCAGACCGCTGTGCAGACTCACTGGGAGGCGAGCCCTTTGACCAGTCTCTGCCACCCACCATCGTCCCAAATGCTCCCACTTTTTATGTCGCCGGCGCCGCAGTTTAAAATCAACCCCGCACTATCCGGTATCGCTACAATCTTCTCTCTTCCTCTCCGATTCTCCTGTCGTCTACCTCCAACCAGCCTGACCTAAATGTATGCCATACCGCATCACGAGTGTCTGCCCTTAGTGTTCCAGCTTCCTGAGGAAGACACCCAGCCGGAGTCTCAAGAACATAAGGCGCTTTGGGTTGAGCTTGAACTGGCCCTGCGGGAAGACGTCGTGCCTGTCCCCGCTCCCGTTTCGGCTCCCATCGCCCCGACTGCGCCAGCGCTCATCCCCGTGGCATTGATGGGCTGGGAGCCGCACATTGTCGCCGAGCTTGATGCCACGGGGTTCCACGAGGTCCCCGCCGACTTTCACGCGCCCGTGCACCTGCCAGCGCATGCGACTACGCGTGCACTGACGCGCACGCCCGTGCCGGTGCCCGTGCACCTGCCAGCGCATGCGCCTGCGCGTGCACTAACGTGCGCGCCTGATACGTCTCCAACGTATCTATAATTTATGAAGCATTCATGCTATATTACTATGTGTTTTGAATGATTATGGGCTTTATTATACACTTTTATATTATTTTTGAGACTAACCTATTAACCGGAGGCCCAGCCCAGATTTGCTGTTTTATGCCTATTTCAGTGTTTCGAGGAAAAGGAATATCAGACGGAGTCAAAACAGAACAAAATCAACTGGAGAAGTTATTTTTGGAAGGAAACCCACCTGATGGACTTGGACCCGACGTCAGAAGATACGGGAGGTGCTCACGAGGGTGGGGGGCGCGCCCTCCCCCCTGGGCGCGCCCCTGCCTCGTGGGGCCCCCGTAGCTCCACCGACGTTCTCCCTGCGGCCATATATACCTACGTACCCTAAAACTTCCAGAACAGAAGATAGATCGGGAGTTCCGCCGCCGCAAGCCTCTGTAGCCACCAAAAACCAATCGGGACCCCGTTCTGGCACCCTGCCGGAGGGGGATCCCATCATCGGAGGCCATCTTCATCATCCCGGCGCTATCCATGACGATGAGGGAGTAGTTCACCCTCGGGGCTGAGGGTATGTACCAGTAGCTATGTGTTTGATCTCTCTCTCTCTCGTGTTCTCTCTTGTGTTCCATCTATGGCACGATCTTGATGTATCCCGAGCTTTGCTATTGTAGATGGATCTTATGATGTTTCTCCCCCTCTACTCTCTTGTGATGAATTGAGTTTCTCCTTTTGAAGTTATCTTATCAGACTGAGTCTTTTATGAACACTTGATGTATGTCTTGCGTGGGATAACCGTGGTGACAATGGGTTATTCTTATGATCCACTTGATGTATGTTTTGGTGATCAACTTGCGGGTTTCGTGACACTTGGGAACATATGCATAGGGGTTGGCACACGTTCTTGACTCTCCGGTAGTAGCTTTGGGGCACTCTTTGAAGTACTTTTATGTTGGTTGGATGAATCTGAGATTGTGTGATGCATATCGTATAATCATGCCCACGGATACTTGAGGTGACAATGGAGTATCTAGGTGACATTAGGGTTTTGGTTGATTTGTATCTTAAGGTGTTATTCTAGTACGAACTCTTATATAGATTGATCCAAAAGAATAGCTTTGTCGTGGTTTCGTACCCGACCATAATCTCTACGTTTGTTCTCCGCTATTAGTGCTTTGGAGTGACTCTTTGTTGCATGTTGAGGGCTTGTCATATGTTCTATCTATGTTATTATTGCTGAGAGAACTTACACTAGTGAAAATATGAACCCTAGGCCTTGCTTCCTATCATTGCAATACCGTTTACGCTCATGTTTACCACTTGTTACCTTGCTGTTAATATTTTCAGAATACAAAAACCTATATCTACTATCTATTTTGCACTTGTATCTTCATCTCTTCGCCGAACTAGTGCACCTATACAATTTACCATTGTATTGGGTGTGTTGGGGACACAAGAGACTCTTTGTTATTTGGTTGCAGGGTTGCTTGAGAGAGACCATCTTCATCCTACGCCTCCTACGGATTGATAAACCTTAGGACATCCACTTGAGGGAAATTTGCTACCGTCCTACAAACCTGTGCACTAGCAGGCCCAACAACGTCTACAAGAAGAAGGTTGTGTTGTAGACATCAAGCTCTTTTCTGGCGCCGTTGCCGGGGAGGCTAGGTAAGTGAAGGTATATCTTTAGATCTTGCAATCGAATCTTTTTGTTTCTTGTTTTAGCACTAGTCTAGTTTATAAAAGAAAATTACAAAAAAAATAGAGTTAAGTTTGTCTCATACGCTTCACCTTTTTAATATCTTTCGTGATTATGATGGAAAGGATAATTGTGCTCAAGTGCTAGAGGAAGAAATCTATAGAATGTTTGGCACTAAATCTTTGAATGATGAGCATGATTGCAATGTTGTTAGTATGAATTCCTTGAATATCCATGATGCTAATGATATGCAAAGCCACAAGCTTGGGGAAACTATGTTTGATGAATATGATATATTTTGTCCCCCAAGCTTTGATGAGCAAATTTACTATGATGAAAGCATGCCCCCTATCTATGATGATTATTGTGATGATACGTATGCTATAAAGAAGAAGTTTGCTTATGAAGAGAGTAGTAAATGTTTTATGCTTGTAGATCATGAAAAGAATGCTTTAGATGCTGGTTATATTGTTGAATTCATTCATGATTCTACTGAAAATTATTATGAAGGAGGAATATATGCTTGTAGGAATTGCAATAATATCAAGTTTCCTCTCTATGTGCTTAAAGTTCTGAAGCTATGGTTGTTGTGACATCCTATGCTAGTTGTTATTGTTCCCATAAGTTGTTTTCTCACAAAAACCCTATGCATAGGAAGTGGGTTAGGCTTAAATGTGCTAGTCATATGCTCCATGATGCTCCCGTTATGTTTCAATTCTTATCTTTTATGTGAGCATCATTGTCATCATCATGCCTAGCTAAAAGGCATTAAAGAAAAGCGCTTGTTGGGAGACAACCCAATATTTATCCTTACTATTTTTGTGTGTCCACATGATTATGCTACTGTAGTAATCATGTTTTATAGCTTTTGTTTCAATAAATTGCCAAGTAGAACCTTTGGGAAGACTTGGGTGAAGTTTATGTGATCTTGCTGTGAAAAACAGAAACTTTAGCGCTCACAAGATTAGCTGCCATTTTTGACTGGAGAGTGCTTTTAGGTTGATTCGTTTTGCAGATGATTAATAGACAAATTACTCAGGTCCAGAAATTTATTTCATAATTTTTGGGGTTCCAGAATTATATGTTTTATACGGATTACTACGGACTGTTCTGTTTTTGACAGATTCTGTTTTCTATGTGTTGTTTGCTTATTTTGATGAATCTACGAGTAGTATCGGAGGGTATGAACCATAGATAAGTTGGATTACAGTAGATATTACACCAATATGAATTTATAATGAGTTCATTACAGTACCTAAGTGGTGGTTTTATTTTCTTATACTAACGGAGCTTACGAGTTTTGTTTTGAGTTTTGTGTGGTTGAAGTTTTCAAGTTTTGAGTAAAGATTCGATGGACTATGGAATAAGGATTGCCAAGAGCCTAAGCTTGGGGATGACCAAGGCACCCCAAGGTAATATTCAAGGACAACCAAGCAACTAAGCTTGGGGATGCCCCGGAAGGCATCCCCTCTTTCGTCTTCGTCTATCGGTAACTTTACTTAGAGCTATATTTTTATTCACCACATGATATGTGTTTTGCTTGGAGCGTCAATTTATTTTGTTAGTGTTTGCTTGATGTTAGTTAGAATTGTGTTTTTGCATCTTTAGTTTCAATAAAAAAGTCAAGGATAGCCTTTGCCATGCTTATTTTGCTAGTATGCATGTTGCTGTTTGGAAACAGAAAGTTTACCCCTGTTGCAAAAATTCCCAAGAAAAGTCAGGGCATGGTCTAACGTTGAATCTTTTTGCATATTGAGCTCTGATAAATTTATTACAGTGGGAATTTTAGTTCATAATTTTTGGAGTCAGGGAAGTATTGATACTCTTGCGTTCTTTACAGACTGTACTATTTCGGCAGATTGCTGTTATGGTTGCACTGTTTGCGTATGTTTGCTTGTTTAATGATTCTATTTGAGGATAGGAGTATTAAATATACAGAGGCATTTAGTATGCAATGTTGAATGTTAATTTAAGTGATCTTCTACAGTATAATATGATAAGGTTTTGCATTGGTTTATACTAACCTATCTCACGAGTTCTTGTTGAGTTTGTTGTGAATGAAGCTTTTTGATAAAAAGAGAAACCATGATATGAGAGGAATTAAGGAGACACAAAAGTTCAAGCTTGGGGATGCCCCGGTAGGCATCCCACCTTTCTTCTTCAACAACTATCGGTTAGTATCGGTTGAGCCTAAGTTTTTGCTTCTTCACATGAGTTGTGCTATCCTTGCAATGTAGTTTTCTTTAGCTTTGCTTGCTGTTTGAATAAAGTATCAAGATTTGAAATTCTGAAATGAGAGAGAGTCTTCACATAGTTGCATAATTATTTAGCTACATTGATCTTCACTTATATCTTTTTGGATTAGCTTTTCATTTACTCGTGTGCTTCACTTATATCCTATGAGTAAATGGTTGAATAAGTTGAATGTCACAAATCTAAAATTATATATGTTTCATTTTCTTATCCCATGGGGAGTAATGACTTCACATCTAAGAAGTAGAGGTTGTAAATTTATCGATAGTTAGCAAGCATTGTATTAGTCATTTGAACAATTCATGAAAGAATATTGAAGGAAGGGAGATTTCACATATAAATATATTATCATAGACATCTTTCATAATTGGGAGCACTCATTAAGTATGACATGCTAAAGAGTTGATGTTGGACAAGGAAGACAACGTAATGGGTTATGTTTTCTCGCATCTCAGTTAAAGTATATTATCATGGATCATTCAAACATGTTGAGCTTGCCTTTCCCCCTCATGCTAGCCAAAATTCCTAGCACCAAGTAGAGATACTACTTGTGCTTACAAATATCCTTAAACCCAGTTTTGCCATGAGTGTCCACCATACCTACCTATATGTGGTATTTACCTGCCGTTCCAAGTAAATTTGCATGTGCCAAACTCTAAACCTTCAAATTATAATCTGTTTTGTATGCCTGAATTGCTCATGTAGCAACTAGGGGCTGTCAGTGTCTGCCATGCTAGGTGGGTTATTCTCAAGAGGAGTGGACTCCGCTCCTTATTCACGAGAAAGTGGGGTAACCGGGATGCCCAGTCCCATGATCCAAAAAGATCAAAGCAAATCAAAATAATTAAACAAAACTCCCCCAGGATTGTTGTTAGTTGGAGGCACTCGTTGTTTCGAGCAAGCCATTGATTGATGCTTGTTGGTGGTTGGGGGAGTATAAACTTTTACCATTCTGCGTGGGAACCGCCTATAATGTATGTAGTATGGAAGATATTGGGAACTCTTGGTTGTTATGTTGACAATGAGATCATACCTCTCAAAATTATTTATCTCTATTTTAAAAATTGAGCTCTGGCACCTCTGCAAATCCCTGCTTCCCTCTGCGAAGGGCCTATCTTTTACTTTATGCAAGAGTCAAGGTGATCTTCACCTTTCCCTTTTTCATTTTATCCTTTGGCAAGCACTTCATGGTGGGGTGGTCCTGATATATATATATCCAATTGGATGTACCTTAGGATGAACTATTATTGTTGACATCACCCAAAGGTGAATAAGTTTGGAGGCAACATTATAAGCCCCAATCTTTCTCTATGTCTGATTAAAACTTCATAACCACAAGTATTGCGTGAGTGTTAGCAATTGTAGAAGACTATATGATAGTTGAGTATGTGGAGTTTGCTATTCCTGAAAATAAGATGAATTGCAATTGTTTTGATGACTAATAATGAAGTTTGCTAGTTTTCAAGAATGTTTATGGTCTATGCCTTGATATGTGAATTGCTTGTCACTTTATCGTGAGAAGTTTTATGAGATGAACAACTGTTATGACATATAATCATGCTAGAAAAGTTGATTGAAATTATCGTTGATCAAAATTGTGCACCTCTAGCATTCACACTTCATAAATTCTTTCTTTATCATTTACCTACTCGAGGATGAGTAGGAATTAAGCTTGGGGATGCTGATACGTCTCCAACGTATCTATAATTTATGAAGCAATCATGCTATATTACTATGTGTTTTGAATGATTATGGACTTTATTATACACTTTTATATTATTTTTGGGACTAACCTATTAACCGGAGGCCCATCCCAGATTTGTTGTTTTATGCCTATTTCAGTGTTTCGAGGAAAAGGAATATCAGACGGAGTCAAAACAGAACGAAATCAACTGGAGAAGTTATTTTTGGAAGGAAACCCACCTGATGGACTTGGACCCCACGTCAGAAGATACGGGAGGTGCTCACGAGGGTGGGGGGCGCGCCCTCCCCCCTGGGCGCGCCCCCTTGCCTCGTGGGGCCCCCGTAGCTCCACCGATGTTCTCCCTGCACCCATATATACCTACATACCCTAAAACTTCCAGAACAGAAGATAGATCGGGATTTCCGCCGCCGCAAGCCACTGTAGCCACCAAAAACCAATCGGGACCCCGTTCTGGCACCCTGCCGGAGGGGGATCCCATCACCGAAGGCCATCTTCATCATCCCGGCGCTATCCATGACGAGGAGGGAGTAGTTCACCCTCGGGGCTGAGGGTATGTACCAGTAGCAATGTGTTTGATCTCTCTCTCTCGTGTTCTCTCTCGTGTTCCATCTATGGCACGATCTTGATGTATCCCGAGCTTTGCTATTGTAGTTGGATCTTATGATGTTTCTCCCCCTCTACTCTCTTGTGATGAATTGAGTTTCCCCTTTTGAAGTTATCTTATAGGACTGAGTCTTTTATGAACACTTGATGTATGTCTTTCATGGGATAACCGTGGTGACAATGGGTTATTCTATTGATCCACTTGATGTATGTTTTGGTGATCAACTTGCGGGTTTCGTGACACTTGGGAACCTATGCAAAGGGGTTGGCACACGTTCTTGACTCTCCGGTAGTAGCTTTGGGGCACTCTTTGAAGTACTTTTATGTTGGTTGGATGAATCTGAGATTGTGTGATGCATATCGTATAATCATGCCCACGGATACTTGAGGTGACAATGGAGTATCTAGGTGACATTAGGGTTTTGGTTGATTTGTATCTTAAGGTGTTATTCTAGTACGAATTCTTTTATAGATTGATCCGAAAGAATAGCTTTGTGGTGGTTTCGTACCCGACCATAATATCTACGTTTGTTCTCCGCTATTAGTGGCTTTGGAGTGACTATTTGTTGCATGTTGAGGGCTTGTCATATGTTCTATCTATGTTATTATTGCTGAGAGAACTTACACTAGTGAAAGTATGAACCCTAGGCCTTGTTTCCTATCATTGCAATACCATTTACGCTCATGTTTACCACTTGTTACCTTGCTGTTTTTATATTTTTAGATTACAAAAGCCTATATCTACTATCTATTTTGCACTTGTATCTTCATCTCTTCGCCGAACTAGTGCACCTATACAATTTACCATTGTATTGGGTGTGTTGGGGACACAAGAGACTCTTTGTTATTTGGTTGCAGGGTTTCTTGAGAGAGACCATCTTCATCCTACGCCTCCTACGGATTGATAAACCTTAGGTCATCCACTGGAGGGAAATTTGCTACTGTCCTACAAACCTGTGCACTTGCAGGCCCAACAACGTCTACAAGAAGAAGGTTGTGTAGTAGACATCAGCGCCCGTGCCGGTGCCCGTGCACACGAATGTCTTCGCCGCGCCGTTCATAGCGTCTGTCCCCGCGTGGGTGCCAGTGCCCCCCTCAGCGGCATGGATGGCCGCCGTCAACCGCTTCCTTGCACCAATGCCAGTCGCCTCGTCCCGCCAGTTGACTCGCTCCGAAGTCCAGAACATTTTGGCCTTCCTTGAAGCTAGGCCAACGTCCAGGAGTATGCCAACAACGGCGCAAGACGCCGCCGTCGCCGTCGGTCAGTGGCCCGACGACACACAAAGCACGGCAGAGTAGCCACTTGCCACCGCGAGACGCCCCCGCCGCCGCTGCGTAATCTAAATTTGCTATGAAGAACGTTCGGATTGCCATGCTTAAAATCCAAATGTTTATCATTTCCGTTTATTTTATATCGATCATTGTATAATTTAAAGTCGGAGTCAGACTGAACGAAATCTATGGTTTGATCGATTGAATTTTCTGCTAGAGCCGTATCAAATTAAATATAAAACGTCATCAAGCCACATGTATTCCTTGTCATCCAACGACCTAGACTGCTTCAATGTCGAGCGCTCAACACGTTTAGCGTGCAGTTAATTTTATGCCAAAAATAGTGCTAATCACATAATAACACGCAAATAGTATCCTAGTACTTAATATCCGCATGCACTTAATATACTTCCAAATTAACGTGCACTGACTAGTGCTGCTAGTACATGAAACTGGTGCCGTGACTTGTGAACGCGTCCAGATATCGTCAACGGCAACATCGCCCGCGAGTTCTTCGTGTTTGCGCGTGCATCTAAACGCAGAAGGGGAGGAGAGAGAGAGAGCACACATGGAACCCACCAGTAAGTGAAGGTGAATAGTACTAAAAATAATATTACATGTTATCCATTAATTAGGTTGTGGTAATATAAAAACATTATGTGAACAAAGGGGGGGTACAACAAACATTGCTCTTCTACATATGTTGCCTATTGATGTGCGGCTTGAAGGCCCGGTCGCATGTTCAATTCTCGTCCTTTATTTTTTTAATTTGTATATGGGTCCAAGTTTGTTTCATGACATGTGGGCCCCGCGGTGTGTAGTTTGTAACACTTTAATTTGTGGGTCGAAATTTGTTCCATTGCAAGTGGACTATCGGTGTGTAGTTTTGTAGCTTATTTATAATAATTAAAGAGAACAACATAGTTTTTTCAATAATACCATGGTGCGACGTTGAAGGCGAGAAAGGGCGTGCGAGAGAGCGTTGACCGAGCCAGAGGGAAATCAACTAGGGGAGTTGCGTGGGTTGCAACGGTGTTTGGAGTAGTTGTGGGCCGAATGCTACGAAAATATAATCTAAACCGACCGGAATAAATGCCTACACAAATTAATCCAAGGTTGGAGTGCCCCTCGCAATGTAAATAGCTCCGACTTTGCGAGGGATGGAGAGGTAGTAGCTTCAATGCGTGGAAGATACGGTGTGAGAAAGCGAGGTCAACCAAGAGACATATAGATAGAGAGACAAAGTGAGTGTGGTCCGACATTCATTGAACAAATATATATGCTCTAGAGAGATATTGTCCGATTGAGCTTTTTGCAAGGGTGAGGGCTGTAAGATAGAGCTTGAGGATGATCCAGTCACAGACGTGTAGATATATTTTGTGCGTGGAAGGAAGCAAGGTCAACCGATCACATAGGGTCGCCGTGCGATCGAGAGAGTGAGACGGGTTGGAGAGAGTGACCTAGATAGACAATGTGCGTGAGAGAGTATACAATGTGAATAGGTCGAACTGGGCTCAAACATGGTGATATATCATTTTTGTCTGAGAAAGAGCGAGGTCAATCGAGACATACAGAGAGAGAGAGAGAGAGAGAGAGAGAGAGAGAGAGAGTGAGCGTGGCCCACCATGAGGTCGAAAGAGTGGCGGTGGCTTGGATGGACTGGCCTAGATAGACAATCTGCGTGAGAGAGTATAGAGTGTGTCGATCAAGGCCTGAACAGGGAGATATATCATTTGTGTGTGAAGGAAAACGAGGTTAAACGAGACTCAGATAAAGAGAGCGAGATTGAGGGAGTGTGGTCCGCCGTGCAGAAGAAAGAGTGAGACAGTCTCGAGGGAGTGACCTAGATATACAACGTGCGTGCATGCACAAGAGAGGTTGAGGGGGCTAGATAGGCAATGCATGTATTTAGCGCGAGAGGGTGAGAGGGAGAGGGGGGAGAGAGAGAGAGCTCAACATGGGGTGCAATGGCGGGTGTGTGAGGTAAATACATTTGGTAACATAGTGGAAAAAGGGGTTGTGTAGTTGAGAGACTTAGAGATCGGAACATGGAGAGAAACAATGAACGTGTGTTGGAAACCGATAGCTTCCTAAGGTGGTTAGGAGAGGAAGATTGACCGATATAGGAAGTATGTAGCATTTGTGCGAGGGGGGGCTAAAAACAACATTTGAATATACATAGTACGAGACTTAATATCGATGTTTCAATTCGGTGTACATTGTAAGATTTGAACCGAGGACCATGCATACGGGTAATTATTTCGAATTCGTGCCATACTAAGTTTCGAAAAGTTGACATTGACTCAATTTGTTGTGCTTTTTTGTAGGTCATATGTTTGAATCCATCCAAAAGTTTTCTCACTACCATGGTGTTCATCATATACATATGAATTTGTATTAAAAAAGTAGCATGGATACAGTGAAATGCGAAATCCACGTTAGAATTGGAGATCGCTACGTGACACACACTCTAATTCAAATAACTAATTATGTGACACACACTCTAATACACGTTAGCGTGGATACCGTTTCGAATTTTTTCAAATAACTCCTCATTAATTAATTTATACTACTCCCTTTGTTCACTTTTATAAGACCTTGAAGACATTTCACACAATGTGCAAAACAGTTCATTTTAAGTTGTCTGAAACGACTTACAAAAGTGAACGGAGGGAGTATCTTGTTTCGAATGACTAATTATTGCAAGGAAAACACGGGCATGGTAATACATACAGATTCGTTTGCAAATGAAAGAAGATTCGTTTGCATTCTCAAATGTAGGCGCACCAGGTAGACCAGGGTCGTGTCGGGGTGGACGCTGCTTTGGTGCCTTAAGGCACCAAAGCATAGTCTTGTCGGGGTGGTCGTGTGTGTCGGACGGACGCGTAGCACCCAGCCACCCACCCCCTCCCTCCCTCCCCAACTCCCCCCACCCCCAAAAAGGACGACGACAAAATAAGTTCGTGCTTCCAGGTTTCGGATTGAAATATCTGGCAGCCCCAATTCCAGCCCTGCAAAATCTCTCTTCTCCACCGTCCCCTTCCGCGCCCAGAATGCTCAAATCCCTAATTCGCCGCCAACCCAAGCAAAGTTCGAATCGCCCCTCGTCTTGTCTCTTTCCCCACCTCTGTGCCGGACGATGACGACGAAGACGACGGTCGCGCTTCACCACCGCACCGGAGCTACCTCATCTACGCCCTCGTCCACCGCACCGGGTGGTCCACCGACCACATCGGCTGCCGCAACCGACGTGCCTCACAGACACCGAGTTCCGCCGCATCAGTTGTGCTTCACCGACGCCGTCTCCCAGCTCACCAGGGCTACTTCACCGAGCACATCGTCGCACCTCCGCCCCCCGAGGCCGTTCGGGCTTCACCAACGGTCTCGTCCACCGCATCGTAGCGCTCCGCTGCCACTCAAGATCTGCATCCATGCGCGGCCAGCCAACGCCAGCGCATCACCCTCAACGGCTCGGAAGTGACCCACACTCTAGCTAGGCGAGCATGCCCAAACGCCGGCCCGAACTAGGTATCCACACATCACTCCCTTGTGCACTGTTCTGATGATGTTTGGATATCCTTTCACCTCTCTCTTAGCTTACACGCCTATGCAACTCTGACTTTAACTCTTATTTCTTCTGGAGATATCATCTGAAACAAGCAAATCCATTTTTTAGCGAAGCATGACGGCGCTACGGGATCTGGTACACATCCTGCACACCCGTATAACCTTGTAAGTATCTGTCCTCCTGTACAACATCAAGGTCGATTCCACTTATTTGATCAACCATTCGCCATGTCAAAAATGTAGAGGGGGATGCAAGGAGCACAAGGCCTGCACATCCAAGCAAGTGGTAACATGGACTTGTACATGGAACATCCCAAGCGCAAGCAGAGCTGTAGTGAGCCTGTACAACGAGCTAGTGTAAGTCCCTGCATTTCATTTAATTCGTACTAGCATTCGTGTATGATTTGTGTGCAGTGGCGGATCCATGAATTCAAGTTACCAGGGGCGAACATTTAAATTAAAAAATACGAAGGCACTTGCACTCCGGAAATCAACATAACTTGAGAAATGTGAAGCTACATGCACTTTGAAAACCAGCTAGTGATACAAAGTAGTTCAGATTATAAACACTAAATGATGCAAGCACCAAAAAACACAAAATGCATCATGGTGTACAAGGACTACAAACATGGTCTGTACCTGCTTGAATTATGCGTTCTCTGGCTGAAAATATCGAAGTGTTATTGCACCTATAACCAGTGCGCAAACTGCATATCAATATATCTATCCTGCACAAGTATGCCAATAGTTTCAAACAACAGATTAGAAAAGTATGTATGCTATGTTGTCATGATACGGGGACTTTCCGGTAGATGGCCTCGACGTTTCCTCAAGCTATGAAAATGCACTATAATTTGCTTGTCATCAATGTCTGCAAATCTCTGTCTCTCTCAACATAGTAGATCATCATTAGACACTAAATCCTTCAATGAGCTTGCAAAATGCTTGCACTAGATCCCTCATTAGACACTATATGTTCATCACCAGCAGCATGTAAAATGTTTGCATCAAATCCTTCATTAGCAGTCTGTTCATTAGACACTTCAGGCTCAAGAACAACATGAGCTTGTATGTTTGCACCGGAAACTTGATTAGATACATCAGATTCAGTCAGTTCAGTATTGATTGGGGGAGTTATAAAATAAGTAGAAATTGGTTTCATTTTTTCATCCCTACATACAAGCAGTTTTACAACACCGTCAGGTTTAACTATTGGCCAGAAATTGAAGAGTTGAATTAGATATAATCAGTGATGTGATGTACCTGCTCGTTGCGCATGCTACTCTTGCAAGCTGCGACTGTCCGTTTGTGCAAGCTTGATGCCATGCCCGTGCTGCCATCGCTGCCTCCCACGCAGGCTACACCCAGGGTTGGATCTCCATCTTCTTGTCCTTCCGTTCGCTTGAAGCCCGGTGACCGCCCTCCAACGAGGGCGCGAGGAAGTGCTGTGTCATTCTGTCCAGCGGCGGCTAGGTTAGGAGCGAACCAGACTGGAGGCTGGAGCGAATGAATTGGGATTTTTCCTGCTGTCGATCGATATGGGAGGCACTTGTTTGGGCCACGAGCCTGCTATAGGGCCTGCCTTGCACTTATGTTATTGGCCCATCCAAATTGAAACATTTTTCTTCATTTTTTACATTGCCTTCTCGTGCGTTGGGATGAACAAAACTAGTGTGGGCCAACTTGGATGACTCAAACTAGGTGCACACTTTCCAGCCACCCGAGGGGGCCGCCCATACCAACCCCTATGGTGGCGTCGCCCCTTTTTGCGTGTATGATTGGATAGTGAAAAATATTCCAGTGGCGCTTTTGATTCACAGAATGGTTGAATTGCTTGTTTCTATGAACTGAGTTCGCCAATAATATGAAGGACGCCAGTCTTTTCATCCTATTGTAGATTGCTTAGATCTCGATATGCCAAAAGTAATCGCATGAAATATACAGTAAAAGCCAGTGTGATGTGTGTGGCTACAACTAGTCTGACTAAACGTCCTCATATAACATATCAAGGACGCACCATCTTACCAGATTAACCATTCGACTTACCAATGCAGTGTGGGAAGAAAGAAGTATTGGGACTGCGCATCCAAGCAATTGATGCCATGGACTCCTTCGTACAACCTTGTAAGCGAAAAAGAAGTTGCAGTGTGCCTATACAAAAAACTAACGTAAGTTCACTTACCTGCTTCTCGGAATTTTAGTTAGCCACTTATTGCAAAATTGTTCAATTATGTTGCTTGGTTTAATTTAGTTTGCTACTGATTACATAATGCCACAACCTATTAATCATATTATAGACTGCGCCTATCTATGTGTTTGATACTTACTATTAAGAATTACCTGTTTGCCTTAACTTAAATATCTAGTTGTTTGTTTAACTGCTTTGCTGCTGCAACAGCGGGTTACAATGATGTTAATAACTACTTTTCAGCATCCAATTGAAACTCTTTAATTCCTTGTTTGTGTAACTAGTTTGCTATTATAACTCGCAGTTGAGATGTTTTGCTAACTTCAACTTTTCTGAATCCAATCGGAACTTTAATGGCAAAACAGGTTAGCCCAAGATCAAAGAGCGAGGTCCCCATGGACGTTGCATCATCCCACAGCAGTGGCACCGGCCCAATCGTGCATTATGAATTGCCAACTGCTGATGCTCTAGAGGCTAAACTAGTGGTAGAAAGAGATTCTGCTTCTGCACTTAGAGATGAAGTTGACATGTTGAGGAAGCAAACAGCACAATCACAAGCAGTACTCAAGACAACCATTAAATATTTGGTGGATTTCAAAACGAAGCAAGCTGAGACTGACCAGATTGTTAAGGTCCTGAAGGAAAAAAGGAAATTAAATTCCTACTTGGTAAATCATAGGTGAAATGTTCTTTCCATAGTTGCATAACCTTTGTGTTGTCTGTTCATGTAATCACTCAAACCATTTGTTTTAGAGATCATGTAATAATTGTTTTTTTTTGTTTTTTGGTTTGTAGTTTTATTTGAGCACAAATCTGTATTAATTGATAAGACTCGGAGACATTTCATTTGGATTGCTGTGCCAGACCTACAAATATGCCAATCGGGCTGAATGTGCATTCAGCAATAGTAGTAGTATAGATGGACCATAAGTGGCACGCGTCGGAAAGGGCCAAGATGCTGGCTAAAAAATGGATGCTGTTGTAGCCAAAAAAAAGTAGAGTCGCCTGGCTTATGTATGTTAGTTGATATTATTGATCGATATACTCTATAAGTTTTTGTATGTCTGTTAGTTCTGTACATTCTTGGTTGATTGACTCGGTATTTGAATCTTGATACATTGCTTGTGTACATATCTAAATGGGAGTACACATTATGTTGCGTGTGACATTTGAGTTGGACATGAAGTGTTCCAAATATTCGAATTCACCTTAAACTGGATTCTAGCTTCTGAATTTGAGTATCGGCATTTGTAAACCATATTCATATATGACAGTGGAATACATCTTTTTCGTCCTTTTGAAGATATATAAAAACACATAGAATGATTTATAAAGATTCATATAGGAATACAAAATGGATTCGAATTTAGTTGCTAGGGTAAACGTGGATGCTTATTGTCCCAAAATTCAAAAGAAGCAGCAAAATGTCCACTCCCACGTCGGTTGCCCGAAGCCAAGTGTTTGGGAGATGGAAATTACTGTCTACCCATTACACGGACAATCCATCGGCCCGATTTCCACTCCTCTAAATAGGGGTAGGTTAGTAACTTCAATTAGACGTGACACGACCGCCTCTGAGCCCATTCCGACACGGTGGGCGTCAATTATGGGTGGCAAAACACATTTGATTCAAGCTCGTCCGAAAGACCTCTGTTTCTCCCTCCATTCCCCATTCATACACGGTGGGTGGCAAAACAAACTCGACTCGGCCGAAATCGATGTAGGCAAATATTTTCAATAGGGGCAGGTTTGTAACTTCACTCAGACGTGACACAACCGCCCTACCTGTCAGCCCCGTTCATACATTGTGGGCGCCAACCATGGGCGCCAACCACTCTCTCCTCGCCCGAAATTGCTCTGGGCAAATATTGGCGAGATGCGAGATTACCGTCCTATCCCCAACCGATGAGACGTCCAAATTTTAAACGGGGGCTAAGTTCATAACTTTCCCATATTTCAGACAGGCGCATCCCAAAAACATGGTTCCCCGTACCTCTCCCTCCATTTTCTCATTCATACACCGTCCGTGCTAGAACACCCCATCTCCACACCAGCCTTCGTCCGCCACCCCATCCATCGCCGCCGTCCTCCGCCACATCCATTGCCACCGTCCTCCACCATGCCGGAGCGCCTACCAAGACCGCGTCGTCCACTGCTAGAGATGGATGTTTCTCATCCACGGCGATGGACCAATAGCGTTGCATCGCGTCCTCTCGCTTCATCAGCGCTGTCGTCCTCTTTGTCGGGGCCGCTCACACGACCTTCTCTTCCGCCGCAACGGTACTTATCCCACGATGCACCCGTCTACTGTCGCAGATCTGCTTTAACGCCACCGACAGCCATCGCACCCCCGATGCCTACACGGCGCCGCAAGAGAGGTGGTACTTCATATCTCCTCAACTTTTTGATCTCAACCAGAAAATATATCTTAACTTGGTTACTCTACTTTCTTTTCAGCTCTTAGAATTTAGTTCTTAGTTCGAAGCAAACAATGGATGCTAAATATCATTTCTCTGGTTTGCAGCTTCAAATCTGCCAAGGCACAGCCATAATACAGTTTAATTGATCATGCTTAGGGTTTAATTGATCATGTTGGTTCCGTGGTGGTTTCTTTAATAGAAATCGGAGGGGAAAGCCTCTTTTGCTAAAAAAATATGCTTAGAGTTTCCCCCTTTTATGATCACTATACGATCAGAATACGTGCTTCGTGTCATAATAACACTACTCCACCCATCAAGCTAAACAAGCTTAGTTGTTCAAATATGAATATGATATTATTAAAACAGAGTTGTTTAATTGGTCAGCTAAATGTTTCTAAATTAGTTTCAAAAATGCATGTTCGCCGCTCGGGTGTGTATCTCTACAGGGTGCCCACGGTGGGCCAGCCCACCTTGGGATTTTGGGTAGTCCCAGGCCCCGATTCCCCTCTGTTCTACTGCGCGCTTCCGATCTCTACTCGCCCCCAGCCGCCTGCCTCGCCGGCGACTTCCCGTCCCCGGATGGCATGACTCTAGGAGGAGATGCCGGACTAACATGAGGCCAGGAGCCGCTCGCCCAACAGCGTCACCGCTGCCCGGGTGCGCCGCCGTGCCTACCTTCCCAGTCCGTCAGGGCTCAGGCGTGCAGCACCCACCAAGCCAACCCGATTTATCCTGAGATACGTCCTCAACACTCAGCAGCCACTCCTCATCACCCATTTTCTAATTGATTCATTACTCATTAGGCAGGACTATCATTAGGGTTTGTTGTGTGCTCAGTGCTACCTACACTTAATGGTTCAGATGTATTTCGGTAATCTTTAGTACCTCTAAAGTTCACAGGGTTTTCAAAATTCCGGCCCTCGGAATAGACACTAGTCATTTTGGATTGTTGGTCATAGTGACATTGACCCAGATTACTACTGCAAGCCAGGTTTGTTGACAATTTTACTTGTCTTTCTTACTCATTCGATATAATATCCAATTATTCACGTCGATTAGTTGCAAACAATAAGTGCTAGACAAACTTCTTCATTTAGATTTTGGACGGTCTCTTACTGTAGTTAGAATTTTGCATACTTGTCCTAGTAAGCTCACAAGTAAATGATTGATTCACTACATCTATGCTTGCCTTGTCATATTTGTTGTCAATGTTTATTTGTTCAAATACGAATTTCATATGATTCTAATGTTCCTACTTCAGTTTTGAAATGTGTGCCTGCCTGTTATAGAGACATAAGGGGTTTGTATTTTTGTGTGTGGTCTGGTCAACACGGTTGGGGGGTGAACTTGGCATATGCAGGGGTTTATAGGGAGACACTCTTCAAGTTGAATCCGCAATGCGTTCCATAGATAATCTCACTACTTGTTATGTTTTCATGAATCTCAGATTCTGAATAACATCATAATAATTATGAGCTTGCGCGCATGAAAAGAATAAAGCAGAAAAATGCCATGGTTGTCAAACTTGGCATTAAGGGACTGAAATCAAGTCTGGATGCAATTCAATGCAAACGCTCTCCACCTACAGATTCATGCTCAGAATATGATCCTAACAGTGATTCTGAGCTAGTGGGAGACCTAAGTCAATGTAGCTCCCTAGTGTAGGAGTCAGACGAAGATGCCCTATCTTATTCACCCATCAAGGTACTTGCTCTAACTTTCCAAGGTTACATTGCTCGCGCATATCTTGCAACTGATGCTTTGTATTGCTTCTACTTTGTTGAACTGCCATTAGCTTAGTTTACACATCGTGTATGTGAATACGCCCTGCCTATCCATTTTCAGTACATATTCCATCTGTCATCATACCATATTTATCCATTCAAATGATGTTCTTGTGTATCAGACGTTCAAAAGAAAGAGGGCAATTGCTGATCATGGAGGAGCACAAGCAAAGTATTTGGAAAAGGTAGTGGCACCTGATAAATCAAATAGCACATTAGGTGTAGTTGCAATATCACCTGACCCACAAAACAACCCAACTCTAGCAGACTCTAGCCCTACTACACTAGTTATTTCTGATGCCCCAACTCAGCAGACCCCAACTGCAGCAAACAGTATGATTATGCCAGTTGACATAGCACCAGCTGTACGACGCAAAACCCCCATTCCAGCAAAGAGTACACCAAATCCAGTTGCCAAATCCCTTTTCGAACCAGAGAGAGCCCCAATTGCAGCAAATAGGACCCCTGTTCCATTTCTTCCCAGTTTAGAAGACGAAGCTTATGTTGTTGTCAGGAACTTTGTGCGCATCTTTCCTTCATGGAAAGATTATACCCCAGACACAAAACAATTTCCAGTCTTCCTCCGCAACTTACGCGTAAGTAATGTACTGATGTTATTCATGGTCATTACTGCATATGTTTCTGCTGACAGAAGACACAAGATTTCATTCTTTTAAATAGGCGAGGAGCTAACTGGATTGTGATGACGAGCAAGGGTTGGTTGCACTTTTCAAGCACTCATTGATGAAGTATCGTTCCTACCTGAGGCAAGCGCACTTCGATGGCAAGCCTCTGAACGAAATTTCTGTAAAGTCTCTGGTGCTACATTTATCCGACGGTGACTGGAATAATCTTGTTACACATTGGTCTCTGCTGCAGCGTAAGGTACTGTCTATGATATCACATCACAATTTGAACTACATTTCTGCATTTGCCTTAATGTCTCACTTGTACGAAAACTGTTAGCAGAAGAAAATTCGTTCTCAAGGGACCACAGAATCTCGCAACTATACTGCACACTGCATTGCTCTTGGGAGTACCTCTTGCCCTGTATGACCATACTTACTTTCATAGCTGTTTGATTATGTAGCATCACTGCACATGTTAGCCTCGTAATCGTCCATTTGGTGGACATTATAAGATCCATATGGACTCTTACATAAATTTAGAATCAACCTAATGCTTTTGAAGAGGTTTAGCTCTGCAGTCCTCTTGTAAGGACTGAACGTGGTCTATCATTGTACTTACATTAACAGCTACTCCCTCCGTCCCATAATATAAGAACGTTTTGTACAGTACACCAGTGTTCAAAACACTCTTGTATTATGGGAAGAGGGATTGGTTCATTTTGTAGCATTCTGCATCTTATCTCCCTCGCCCACCATTTACTAAAAAAGATCAGATCTATATTTAATCTTACCAACAAGTAGAATACACAGACAATGCCAGTGCAGAAGTGTAGCCCATTGCTCTTGTCAGTACATTTTGTCCTGTAACGCTTGTACTTCCAAGGATTGGTAGTTGATTATGTAGCATCAATCTGCATCTTATCTTCATTATCCTCTATCCCTTCCAGTATTATCATATCTATAATTACTCTCTACAAAATGTAGAGTACAGGCAATGCTTATGAAGAAGATTCTGTGCTGAAATTCTTGAGTTATCCTTCCCTTGACATGGAGAAGGGCATTATAAAGCCGGTGTTAACTGTTAATGTAAGACAGTCCTTCTAAAGCCTTTATCCTCAACTGCTGTTTAATTTGCTCATACTCCCTATCGTTTACTGATGTTGAGTTTGCTGTTTCTACCAAAATGCATGTTCGCAAGAACCGTAAGTTCTAAGTTTTACTTGTAAAACCAAATTCCTTATTCATACCATGCACATTACTTAATACTCCCTATATGTATGCTTGTTTTTGTGGATCTATAATCCAGTGTGTGGTGAAGCAGCCCACGTTTGCACCTTGTCATCTCCTGTTTTATCTTACTGATGTGGCTGATGATATGAACAACATGCCATGCACATTATCCAAAATAGATACAATGATTTTCTTTGCCCTTCATCTATGCTTGTTATGTTGACATGGTAATCCAGTAGTGTGGTGAAGCTCCCCGCATTATGAACAATGCCAAATTATGCTATTGATATTTTGAACTTACTCTTTATTTTCTAATTTGAAATTGGATGGAATTGATAGCACAGTTATCATCTTTATTTATACACGTGCAAAACTTGTCATCTCTCTGCTTTGTTTCAGGGTGATATGCCTGATGGCATGCACAAGTCTGCTGAAGGCTGTGAGACAAACCCAACATATATTGCAGCAAAGAAGGCAAAACATCTTGAAGTCTTGTCTTGATGCAGTGTTCAAGTTACTTGAGACTAACAGTCAGACAAGCTCACAGAATTCGTTGTCTGAATCAGTTCGACTTCTTCAGTCCCAAGTTCTAGCAGAAAGGCATTCTGCAACTCAACTTCGACTTGAAGTCCTATCTCTAGGAAAGATTGCGGAGAACACCAATGAGAACCTCATCGCTAAACAGCTACACCTGGAAGCTATGACCGACATGCTAGGCTGGTCTCACAGCCTTGCTCAGCAGCTAGCGCAGCAGTTCCCCCCCAAGGCTAACCTTTCTTGAACTGTCTTGGAAGTGGTCTCGGTTCAGTATTATTTTGTTACGCTCAATGGTGCCCAGTTTTTGTAATCTGCTTCTTCGTTGCGCTTTATGATCACTGGTGGCGAACTTCGATGCCTAGTGGATGTAATATACCTTAAATCCTTTATTGTATAGTGTAGGTTTATTCTTATTTACTATGTCGTAATTTCTTTATTGTATAGAGTAGGTTTGTTCTTAATTCCTACTAGTTACTGCCATCATTCGCTATCTGAAAAAAAATCAGATGTAGTCGACCGGGTCGAAACATTCGACTCTAACGGGCCTGGTTTTTAGCGGGCCACAATTGGGTCGGCCTGCGTCTTTCTTGGGCCCGAATGATTGGGGGCTTCACACATTGCGCCAGGCCCAAACTTACACCGGCCTTTTGTGGACCCAGAGCTTAGTTTGGCCCAGGTAGCTTTGGGCCATTAACAGGATGAATATTGTACTGGCCTATTACGACCGAGACGAAACCACGGGCCTTTAGCAGGCCAAAATGCATGTTGGGCCTCAATTTTCACTAGTCGTCGACGGGCCTTCAGCAGGCCGAAATGTAGACCGGGCCTTTTTGGGCCCAGTTATCTCATGGGCCATTACTAGGCCGAAACATATCTCGGGTCTTAGTTGGCCCACTGATATCATTGGCCTTTAAGAGGCCGAAAGCTTAGTACAGGCATCAACGGGCCGAATTACGAGACAGGCCTTTAACAGGCCCAAAGTCACGTTGGGCTTAACTGTTGCCACCTTTAGCACGGGCCGTTAGTGGGCCCATTGTCCCGTCGGACCATATATGGCCCATGGGCAGCACGGGCCATTCCCAGGCCGAAAGTCAACACGGGGCTAAAATGGGCCCATGTCTACATCAGGCCTCTAACAGGCCGAAAGTCACTGGGCTGTAGTTGGGCCCAAATATTCGCGAACAATTAACGGGCCAGATCTGGCTTCGGGCCACAAATGGGCCCAAATATTGAGCGAACAATTAATGGGCCAGATCTGGCTTCGGGCCGTGAATGGGCCCAAATATTGGACGAACAATTAACGGGCCAGATCTGGCTTCGGGCCGTAAATGGGCCTTTATTAAGCAGGCCGTTATTGGGCTGGCCCACTAGTACCTGATTAAGTACTACGGGCCTTTGACTGGGCCGGCCTTTTTAACCTATATGGGCCTCTGTTGGGCCCAGCCACGTGTCGACGTATCATAGGCATGTCTCCTCCAATGGACGGGCGACATCTGGCCCACTGACAAGCTGACAGGTGTTCCCTTCGGCCAATCAGAATTTTACACGTGGAAATTTCCCTTTTGTTGAGGATATAACTACTGAGTGTAAACCGCCCAGGAGGGGCCGGTTCACGCTCAACTATATTGAATCCCATGAAGACAAGAAGATGGCGCTTGACTGATAAAGCTTAGAGGCCCAGAGCCCAAAGGCGGATTAGGGCCCATAGTAGTAAACCGCCATAATTGTATAACTTGTATTGTAAGTTAGAGAAAGGGAGAGACCGAGCCGAACACTTGTATGAGTCGGCCTCGGGACTCTGTAAACCGGTCGGGTGTCAACCTGTGTATATAAAGGGACGACCTGGCGGCGGTTCAGGGACAATAGGCAACAACTCGAGACTCAGGCAAAGTGTATTTGCTCCCTGGTCATCGAAACCCCAATAATTCCATCACAACTAGACGTAGGCTTTTACCTTCATCGGAGGGGCCGAACTAGTATAAACTCTCGTGTCCGTTGTCCGGTTTAACCCCTTCAGGCTAATCTCGTTGCGATGGCTCCACGAATAAGTCCTTCTGCTAGGACATCTGACGTGATATTTCCACGACAGTTGGCACCCACCGTGGGGCTATCGCACGATGGTTTTGAGTTCTTGAAGGGCAGCTTTGAAGGACTCAAGGGGTACGTGGTTGGCCAGATGACCAAGAGTCGTCGCGGCAAGCTCTACATCTATGACGCGGGATGGGGCCCCGAGGCTGGCTCAATTTAGTACGGGTACCGGGTCCCCTTTGGTGGAATTCACGTTTTCATTGGCAAGATCGGCGAACCAGGCCCTGAGCCGGACATCTTCACCGACCTCGTCGAGACGGCTCAGCGTGCGAGTCCTGCCCGGGTTCAGCCTGCCGTGAAGCGTGCGTTCGTAGGATTCACCCATGGAGCGGAATCTGAACCGGTGTCCAATGGTGAGACAGCCGTCTACTCAGATGGTGACTCGTCCACTGGCAAAACCGAGTTGCTATACCAACTACACGATGGCTGGTTTGAGGGATACTCCGATGGCGACAGTATTCCGGGTCCCCTTGAACCGCCAAACCGGGTTGCGATCTTCATGGCCGGTACGCAGCCCACCGTGCAATCTTCATCTACAGCAGCAATGGTCTCTGGATCGGTAGCCGCGGCAGGAGGCCTGGTGCGCCGGCCGGCTCAAGTTCTTGCCGGTTTACTGGATGATTTGACGGCACTGTTGACCACAGCGGTAACTCCAGAGACTCAAGTTCAGCACAATGCGGATGTTACAAAGCTAAAGGATCAGATAGTTTAGGCCAAGGCGGACTTGGCGGCTGAGGAGGCCAGGATGGATGAAGAGCGGGCCGCTTTAGATGCCCAATTACAACAGATCCAGGCGCAGAATTACCGGCTTATGTTGGATCAGAATGCATCAAACGATGTCATGAGAAGGAAGTACCGGTCTCGACTGCCGCAAATTTACGAGGGTCTGAATCTCTTCAGTAAACCAGAAGCTGGGCCTAGCAATTCGGCAGAAGTAAACTGGACCGAGGCACCTGGGGCGGCGCCGGATCAGCCACGGGCGATGGACCTGGCTCGACGGACGGATAACCCGCCACAGTATGTAGCAACACCGCCGGGTCACTTTTCCAGCCCCTTGGATAATATGATTGCGGTAGCATCACGTTTGGCGGCTATTCCAATGGAGGGTGATTCATTAGCAGCGACTGAGACTCGACGAGCCAGGGATCTTCTTCAAACCGCCGTTGTTCAGCAACAGGCTTATTCCTACAGCCGAGACAGAATACATTCAACCTCTCGTCCGAGCAAGAGTTATAACAGGCACATGGATGAACTGGCCGTGTCAAGCAGTGCCCGGCGCCGTGATGCCCATCGAGGGCCTAATCCGGCGAACGGCGGTTTGAATGCTTAGGATGTGGTGGATAATGGCAGAGCATGAAGGGAGGCTGCATTAGCAGCGCAACACGCGGGTCGTCATCAACCCGCCCCGGTTCAGCAAACAGCGTCAGTAGAGCGAGGGACAGGGCTTGCCTTCAGCTCTTGGGGAGTGCCATGTCTCATCCTGGCTCTCCGTATTGTGCGGTTGCCCAGGGATTTCAAAGGGTCGCGCAAGGTGCCTAATTACATCGCTGATCAACCCCCCGAGGCGTGGGTTGAGAGTTATGAGATGGCGATGGAGATGCTAGATGTGGATGAAGCGGCATGTGCAAAATACTTCACCATGATGTTAGAAGGAACGGCTCGCACCTGGTTGAAGAGCCTGCCTGCTAACTCGATCAATTCATGGGATGAGTTGAAGGCCAAGTTCATAGCAAACTTCAAAGATACATGCAAGCAGCCTATGCCCATTGTAGATCTGGCGGCTTGTGTCCAAGGAGAGAATGAATCAACAACCCATTGGGTGCGCCAGGTTTCAAAATTTTTGCACTCGTCAGGCCGCATCAATCCGGATACAGCAATTATGACATTGGAGGGCAATTGCCGGTTTAAGTCACTTAAAATGAAGTTGGGATGGCTCAAGCGTCACTACAATGATATGGGAACACTCATGGCGGCTCTGGTTAAGTATGCTGATTCGGATAATACCAAAGACCCTAATTCTGATGAAGAGAAATAGGAGAAGGGAAAGAAGAATGCCGGTTCAAAGGGACAGCATAACCAAGCGGGCCACGGAAATAATGGTAAGCGTAAAGCAGACAATTCCGATTTTGTGGCTAACACCAGTATGCAGGGTAATACGCAGCATCGTAAGGGTAAACCGCCCCAGTGCGGTGGAGGAATGAATCTGGAATGCCTGTTAAACCAGCCTTGCCCAAAGCACGGGACAATGGAGGCTCCAGCCACGCACCTTTGGAAGGATTACCACATCATGAGGGAATTCAAAAACTCTGATCTTTTTGGTATGATCAGGGACCGTCTGGTGGTTCCGGTCCAGGTTTTCATGGGCCGGGTTACGGTGGTGGCGGTTCAAACTTAGGGTTTTAGAATAATCAGGGCAATTAGAATAACCAAGGTGGTAATCATCAACAGGGTAATTAGGGGAATCAACAGCAGTCGGGTTATCAGAGCAACCCAAAGCAGTTAAATGGTGGACAGTATCATGTCTTCACTACTAGCTTGTGCAAGCGCGATCAGAAACTCCATAAAAGGGCAGTGAACTCTGTTGAACCGGCGATGCCACGTTATCTACGCTGGTCTGAGCAGCCTATTGTCTGGAGCTGGGAGGATCATCCGCCCCGGGTTGACAATCCGGGTCACCTAGCTTTGGTGGTTGCACCATAGGTGGGAGGTTATAAGTTTACCAAGGTACTCATGGACGGAGGGAGCAGTATCAATATTTTGTACTATGAAACCTTCCGGCGTATGGGGTTGACAAATAAGAACCTTAGACCGTCAAACACCGTTTTCCATGGAGTGGTGCCTGGTAAATCAGCTTACCCAGTTGGTAAGATAGCTCTGGAGGTGGTTTTTGGAGATGATCATGACTCAAGGTCCGAGACGCTGACCTTTGAAGTGGTCAAGATCATAAGTCTGTACCATGCTTTATTTGGACGGCCGGTTTTCGCTAAATTCATGGCGAGGCTGTGTTATGTTTATCTGCAGCTCAAGATGCCGGGTCACAAAGGAACCATCACGGTTCATGGTAGCCGTAAGATTGCTCTGGAATGTGAGGAAGGTGATGCGGCCTACGCCGAATGGGTTTGTGCAACGGAAGAGTTGAAGTTTTATAAGGACAATGTGGACCCGGCAGACATGACCTCTTTAAAGAAGCCCACCACAGAGCATGATCCGGCTTTGAAGTTTAAATCGGCTGATGAAACCAAGTTGGTTGACTTTATTCCTGGTGATTCATCCAAGCAGTTCAGCATCAGCGTCAACTTGGATCCCAAATAGGAAAGCGCGCTCATCGAGTTCATCCGTGAGAACCGGGACATCTTTGCATGGAAGCCTTCTGACATGCCAGGTGTATCGAGGGAACTCGCTGGGCACACTCTTAATATTGATCCGAAGTTCAAATCGGTCAAACAGTTTCTTCGCCGCTTTAATGAGGAACGATGCAAGTCCATTGGAGAAGAGGTAGCCCGGGTCCTGGCAGCAGGGTTTATCGTGGAAGTATTTCACCCAGAGTGGTTGGCCAATCCGGTGCTGGTACTTAAGAAAAACGGCACTTGGCGTATGTGTGTGGATTACACAGATTTGAACAAAGCTTGCCCGGCTGATCCCTTTGCCCTCCCTCGTATTGATCAAATCATTGATGCTATGGCGGGTTGTGAGCATTTGAGTTTTCTAGATGCTTATTCCGGTTATCATCAGATCAAGATGGCAGTTAAGGACCAGGAGAAGACAACTTTCATTACTCCCTTTGGAGCCTTCTGCTATGTATCCATGCCTTTTGGGCTCAAGAGTGCCCAGGCAACTTATCAATGTTGTGTGCAGAATTGTCTTCATACTCAGATTGGGCGCAACGTTCATGCCTATGTGGACGATATTGTGGTCAAGTCCAGGAAAGCAGAGACGCTCATCTCTGATTTGCAAGAAACCTTTGATAATCTGCGAGTTCATAAAATGATGCTCAATCCGGCTAAGTGTGTTTTTGGTGTACCAGCTGGCAAGCTCTTGGGTTTTCTGGTGTCCAATTGAGGCACTAAGGCTAATCCGAAAAAGATCAAGGCTATCACGTCTCTGGCTAAACCGGCATGTATTAATGATGTTCAATGTCTGGCGGGTCGTATTGCGGCTTTGAGCCGGTTTATCAGCAGGTTGGGAGAGAAGGCGATCCCTCTGTATCAGATGTTGAAGAAGACATACAATTTTGTCTGGAGCGAGGCTGCTGATGCGGCGTTTGAAGACTTGAAGAAGCAGTTGGCTGAACCGCCGGTTCTTGCTGCTCCAGTTGATAAGGAGCCACTGCTGTTATATGTGGATGCTAACGCCCGAGTTGTCAGTGTTGCCATTGTGGTGGAGCGCAAGGAGGCTAGGAAGGAATACCCGGTTCAAAGGCCGGTTTACTATATCAGCAAAGTGCCCATTGAGTCAAAGGAAAGATATCCGCATTGACAGAAACTGGTGTATGGGGTTTCTATGGCAAGTCGGAAGCTTAAGCAGTACTTTCAAGGTTATCCCATCACAGTGGTCAGTTCTGCTCCTTTGGGGGATATAATCCAGAACAGGGAGGCAACTGGCCGGGTTGCTAAGTGGGCTATTGAGCTTGGACCACACGGTTTGAAGTACATGCCTCGAACAGCAATCAAGTCCTAGGCCCTTGTGGATTTTATCAATGATTGGACAAAGTTGCAGATACCGGAGGACAAACTGGACAGTACCTACTGGACTATTCATTTTGATGGGTCCAGGCAATTGGAGGGCTCGGGGGCTGGAGTTGTCCTTACTTCCCCTCGAGGTGATAAAATTCATTATGTTCTTCGCTTAATGTTCCCTTGTACTAACAATGCAGCTGAGTATGATGCTTTACTCCATGGTCTTCGAGAGTCTAAGGAGATGAACTTAATCCGTGTACGGTGTTTTGGAGACTCAGACCTGGTAGCCCAGCAAGTTTCAGGTACTTGGGATTTCAAGGATCCGCTCATGGCGGCTTACCAGTGCGAGGTGGACATTGTGGCTGGTCACTTTAAGGGATATGAAGTGGAGCACATTGATCAGCGCAAAAATTAGGCAGCTGACGCTTTAAGCCGGCTAGGATCTCAGCGTAAACCGGTGCCGCCCAATACCTTTTTGGACGTCTTGCATAACCCGTCGGTTCAACTGCCCACAGAGGAGGACCTCGCTATTCCTGATCCGGAGGCACAGTTGGTGGCCGCTTTACATGTCAATCCGGATTGGACGGTTCCATACTTGGTGTATATGAACCGGAGCGAGTTACCATAAGATGAAGTTCTGGCCAGACGGATAGTTCGACGATCCAAGTCCATGACAATTGTCAATGGCGAGCTGCATCACTTCAGTGTTTCAAGGGCGTTTCAGCGTTGTGTTTCTCCTGAAGAAGGACGTGAGATTTTACGCGAGATCCACGAAGGAGACTGTGGTCATCACGCCGGTTCAAAATCATTGGTGGCTAAAGCTTTTCGTCATGGTTTTTACTGGTTGGCGGCTCATGTCGATGCCGAGGACCTGGTAAAGCGGTGTGATGCTTGTCAAAAGTTTTCACGCCGAGCTCACGTTCTGGCTCAAGAGCTACGGATGATTCCAATAACGTGGCCGTTTGCTACTTGGGGGCTTGATATGGTGGGTCCTTTTAAGCTATCCAAGGATAAGAAGACCCACCTCTTGGTGGGAGTTGACAAATTTACTAAGTGGGTTGAAGCGGAGCCAGTAAGCAAATGTGACGCAGCCACGGTGGTTCAATTTCTCAAGAAAGTGATCTTCCATTTTGGTTTTCCACATAGCATCATCACAGATAATGGCACGAACCTTTCCAATGGCGAGATGGAGGAATTTTGTCAACGAGAGCACATCTGGCTTGATGTAGCATCCGTGGCTCACCCCCAGTCTAATGGTCAAGCTAAGAGAGCTAATCAGGAAATTTTGAAGGGTATAAAGCCCCGGCTCACGGTCCATTTGAAGCGGACGCCGGGTTGTTGGGTGGAATAACTACCATCTGTGTTATGGAGCATAAACACCACCCCAAACCGATCTACAGGTTATACGCCCTTCTTCATGGTCTATGGAGCAAAGGCGGTTCTCCCCAGTGACATTCGTCATGACTCACCCTGGGTTGCCAATTATGTTGAAGCGGACAACGAGCAAGCACGTCAAGAAGCACTGGACCTGTTAGATGAGAAACGGGACATGGCATTGACTCGTTCAGCGGTTTATCAGCAAGACCTGCGGCGTTATCACAGCAGCCGGGTTAGAACAAGAACCTTTCAAGAAGGCGACTTAGTGCTCTGGCTCATCCAGGATCAGACCGATATGCACAAGTTATCCCCACCTTGGGAAGGGCCCTTTGTGGTCAGCAAGAATCTGCACAACGGATCATACTACCTCATTGACGTTCGAGAAGACTCACGCACTTCTGAGGAGGAGAACCGGCGGCCGTGGAACATAGCTCTCCTTCGGCCTTACTACACTTGAGTTATAGGCTCTTCTTATGTACATATTATGACAATGTATATATTATGATCAATATAATAAACCGGCATCCTTGCTACAAGCAGGGCCTCTACCGTTCTTCCAATATTTCTTGGTTACAAGGGGGCTTCTGCTTCCAAAGCGATGACCCGTTTTGTCCATTAAACAGGCTATTATGCCATCATACAGCTTGGGAGCTTCACACCCAAGGGGCCAAAGAGAGATCTGTTGCTACAAGCACGACTCAAACATCGGCACCCATTGAGCACAGCTCACAAAGTTACTTGGGGGCTCTTTGTGTAAAGTAACAAAGAGTTTGAAAGGACCCTTGTAACCGGGTATCGACCCACGGCTTGGAAGCCTGGTGTATTCACCTAAAACCCCGGGTTAACCTGCCTTCATCAAGTAAGCCACTCCTATCCAGGTAATCCTGGCATGACCCACCGAACGTTTGACAGTTACTCTCATTGAGACCCTGAACTTGTCAAAGTTAAAACGACGATTGGTTAGTTGGAGGCCCATCTTAAAAGGCTTTGTCAAATGGTTTAACTCAGCAGCCTGGCAGCCCATGAAAAGCCTCGAATTTGGGCCTGGCAGCCCTCGAAAAGCCTCGACTACAAGTTTTATTTGCTTTCGCTTTTTACAAGTTTTATCTTTAGTGATCAACTTTTCCAGTAAACCGGCGTCTTTCGACTCGGCCAGACTATATGTCTTCATCTTAACCCGACATTTCTTAACCCGGTGTGGCTTACAGATATCCGCTGTTAAGCATGTAATCAAGGGTGAACCGGCATCTTTTAATCCGGTTTGGTATTGACTATAAGTCGCCAGAATGATCATCTGGTGTTTATCAATACCCGGTATGGCTTATTACGCACCAGCATAATATGGTGGGTACCTTCCAACACCCACAGTTTGGGTTTTCACCCTTGCTAAACGAGTTGGTGGACCAACAACAGTGATTTAATATCACATGTATGATATGATTCATATTTCAGTACCTTATCACCTTTGTTATGAGGATTCTGTTTCTGTATTGGGTATCATAACCCGTCCGGTGGTAAACCGCCAGGACATGTTTAAGTATTTAACATGCATATAGCAGGACTTATACAGCATACCAAGACGAATAAAGCATAGCAATATCATGCTGGACTAAAATATCAAGTGGCATTGCACAATGGCAGCAAATCAAAGTATGCCAACTAGCCTATTACAAGGCGCTTTAAGGCCCAAAACAAGTGATTGTTCTTTACATAGAACACAATCTGTGAATATCAACCCAGTTGCCGGATTAAGACTCGTCGCCGGGTTGACGAGAGGTTGATGGATCTTCTAGTGTCGGTTCAGCCTCCTCCTCCCCATCCAGTGGCTGGAAGTCAATGGTGGTCCAGTCAATCTGGGTTAAAGCTTGAAAGACAGCCTCTTCACTTATAAGTTCGGACGGATCAACGTCAGGGGCGTAAGTGTGCTTACGGATTGGCGGGATAAGATTTTGCACTTCCTTCACATCAGTGTCAATCCGTTGGTTGTTGGCATCATAGAAGGACCGATGAACAGTCAAATTAGCCTCTTCCTCCAATTGACTTGCCAAAGGACGCATCTCCTTTGTCAGGGCTTTGAGGGCTTCATTATCAAATTTTGCCCCGTTTTCTTGTTCACCAGGATAGCCCTTGGCAATATCAACTGGATCCAGGTCAGCTATCCATGCTTTGGCTCGAGTAAGTGCCAACAAAGCGCCAACCCTGGCAGCGGATCGCTTCATCTCCTCTATCTGCGCCGGCGTCATGGATAACCTTACTAAAGTATCCCTGATCAATGTTGGTGCCAGTTTGTTATATGAGACTGCACAGATAACCCGTTGGGCACCGGTATACAGTTGCTCTATCAATGTATATGCTGCCTTCAGCTTCATCCGCATGTCAGCACCCAGATGAGCAACACGGCCACCTATAATGGCTTAAGACTTTGATGTTAAACCGGCAATTTCAAACATGGTTATTCAAGAAATTTTGACAAGAGTAATTACCAAATATTGCAGAGGTCATGGCATTCACTTGGCGCTTCAACCTAGTTAGCTCTTCCGCCACCGGTTTAAGAGCTGACTCGGCGTCTTCAGCCCGCTTCAACAATGCAGTCTTTTCAGTTTCCCAGTTAGCACGTTCATTCTTGAACCCTCCCTTAAGTTGTTCCATGGCTATCAAAGCGGTTTTAAGCTCATCCTTGGCCTTGGAAGTCTCTGATTGCTGGGATTTGATATTCTCTTGAAGATCGGCAATTTTGGAGTCTTTGTTGTTTATATTAGCCTGCAAAGATCAGATGATGATGATATTTTTCTCAAAGTCCCAAGCATATAACCAGTTATACACTTGGCACTTGGGGGCTAATGCGGAATGCTTTTCTCCTACTGCTTATTTAAAAGTCCCAAGGCTCAATACAAGTATGAATCTTGGCACTTGGGGGCTAATGCATATTTGATCAAAAAAGTACAAAGACGAAAAGAGTTGGCAAACTGAATATTGGATCATGAAGTCCTGGTTCACCTTGATAAGGTTAAACCAGCCCTAGGGGGCTACTCATTTTAAACACCCTATTTACAAGTCCCGGGTTGTTTTCAAGAGACAAACCGACCCTTGGGGGCTACAGTGGAGATATACAGAACAAAGCAAGATTAAAGTGTGTGGAGAGTTACCTCATAGCGCTCCTTCATCATGTTCACCAAACCGGCCTCATAATCTTGGCTTGTGTAAAGGCGGCGTAAGAAACCGGAATGAAGCTCTTTGGCAGAAAAGTTGACATAGCTGGATAAATCTGTCTTTTCTTTCCCCTTGCCCATAGCAGCAAATTCTTCCTTGGCGGTATGCTTTGCCAGGACAACCGGATTGCTAGGGCTGGTGTGACCTGTACCAGTGATAATAACATCATCATCGCCACCTTTTGACGGACTTGGCGGATTGACGGTATCCCTGGCTGGGCTCGGCGGATTAGCAGCTGGGCTCGGTGGATTGGCAGCTGGGCTCGGCGGATCAGCAGCTGGACTCGGAGGTGTAGCATGCGGGCTTGATGGATCAATATGCATAGCCGGGTCAGCTTCCGGTGGATTAGCATCAATGGCTGGATCTTGTGGGGGAGAGTCATCCATGACAACCTCAGTGTCTCTACCAGCATCTTCTGGGGTCTTCTCCAGTTCAACTTCATTAGTGGGGCCACTGGTCTTGGCTTTCTTGCTCAGTCGGGCCTTGGCACTACAATATCAAAACAAAAGATTAGTATGGTAAACCGATGCATGAAGAAAAAAGTTAAAGGGCAGTATGCTTACCCAGCGACGGTCTTGAGGGGAGGCAATTGCGTGGTTGATGAGTCGCCAGATGAAGAGTTAGAAGTTACCTGATAATTTGAATCAGACGGATTAAGTGGGTATCGGAAGCAACCCGCCAAGGGACAAGGTTTATTAAAAGAGGAAGAGACCTCTGGACGACGTTTCCAAGGTGGAGTGTCTGGTAAAGCGGAGGAAGTGACTTGTTGGCCACTGTGCCGGGTTGTGCGACGACCTTCATGTTGTTGTGTCTTCAAAGGAAATTGTGGATCTGAATGAGCAAGAGGGTGAGAGTGTTTTACTTTCCGAACTGCATGACGAAATTTTTGAACCGGCACATGATCTGAACCAGAGGAAAGGGAGATTACCTCAACATGATCAGCGCGGCTGGCTTCTGCATCATCCTGGTAATAGTCATTGTTAATAAGGTGTATGAAAAAGGAGCCAAGGGAGTCAAGTTCTACCTCTTGATCCGGTTCCTCGATATCTTCGGGCGGATCAGCAGACTCGTCGGTTTTCTTTTTGGCCGGTTTCTTTATGACTTTGCTTTCTGCACGAGGGGCCCTCTCCGGTTTATCTTGAGTTTTCCTCTTCCAGAAGGTATATTTGGCCTGTAAAAATTAAAACAAAGAATTATTATAGCAGTGTTAAAGCAGAGACGGATCAAAAAAGCACAAGGTTAAAAAAATTTACCGCTGGCGGCTTGTTGGAGGCATAAAAAGGGCGCAGCCCAGTTTGGTTGCATGCGGCGATTGGTTCGTCAAGCATCTTCTTCACACATTCAGTGACTTCATCATCAGTCATTTCTATCTCATTAAACCGTTGAGGATCTTTGGCGTCACCGGTATACTCGTGCATCAATCCGGAGCGACGGCTTAAAGGTAGGATATGCCATGAAACCCAGCAGCGAACGAGGTCAACACCAGTCAAACCGTTGGCTAGGAGAGCCCGGAGCTTGGCGAGTTGAGGTGCATAAGCCTGTCTCTCCTTGGCAGTGAGCCATTGAGGCAGTGGATGGCCATTGCTGAGCCGGTGAGCACGGTAACCAGGCAAAGGATTTTCTCCAGCAGGAGCAGTGTTTTGACAATAAAACCATGTTAGGTTCCAGTCTTTGGGGTGGCTGTGATGTTTTGCATGAGGGAATTCAACTTCTTTCCTCTTCTGGATTGACACCCCACCAAGTTCAGTGTTGGGACCATCAGAGAACTCAGTTCGGCAGTTTAAATGAAAAAAGTCTCGGAAGAGCTCAACAGATGGTTCTTCTTGAAGTTAAACTTCATAGAATACTTGGAAGTTGCATATGTTGGACACAGAATTTGGTCCAATATCTTGTGGATGGAGTTGAAAGCTAGCAAGTATATCCCAGAAAAACTTTGATCCAGGAGGGCTGAATCCCAAGTCTAGGTGTTGCATGAACACAATCACTTCTCCATCTTGAGGTTCAGGAGGGCACTCAGGGCCAGGGACACGCCAATGAAGGACATTTTTTGAGGCTAAAGCGCTAGTTACAACATATCCATTGATTTGCGTTTCCGTAACCCGGGAAGGAGCCCAGTTGCAAGCAGAGAATTTCTTGGTCATCTTGGAAAACAAACTGTAAAAGGAAAATGAAGGCCGGTTTACGATTGAAGGTTGATGTGCACTAATCAGTGTTAAACCGGGGAATTTGATCAAGGCATATATGTGAGTTAAACCGGCAATTACTATTCAAGTCAAGATGGCGGTTTAAGTGAGGGCTAATGACATATGGCGGATTATCAACTACTAAAGGTTAAACCACCAAAAAACAGAAGAGGCAGAGCTGAAATCTATTAAGTGTTTACAAAAACAGATTTCACATTATGGCAGTATAATTTTGGATCTACCGTGGTTCAATAAAGAGAATTTTTCTAAGCCCTACAATGGTGCTAAGAGGAACAGAAAAGGTCCAGATGGAGTTTTTCTAGGAACAGCAAGATGCTGTGGTGCGACAGACTAAAGTTATGGATCTAGCTGCAAAGAAAACTATCAGGCATAGCTAGATTCAGTAAAGAGGATAAGGGAAAGGCGGAGAAGCACTGATGAACGTCGATGAACAGGGAAGAACGGGAAGCTCTAATGGAGATCTAGGGTTACAGGAAGAAGGTTTACCAGGGCCACGCAGCAGCGGAGGAGTATCGCAGGAGCTCTGGTACGAACAGGGTGATGCAGCGGCCTAGTCGGTGCAGATTCGAGGATCCACGGCGGCGGCGGTGGCGCTGGAGCTCTTTGGGTCGCGAGGAGGAAGGCGAGAGGCAAGGGGAAAAATGAAAAGACCCCCCGGCCCTATTTATAGAGAAAAGGGGATAAAACGGCAGGCGCAAGGATTGAGGGGCCTGAAGCGGCAAAAGGGGGCGTAGTTGTCGCCTCGATCTCCGAGAATTAATTAAAGAGAAGGGAATCTTCATAAATCTTTCTATGCAGAGATGACATCATGACAATTTACTGCAGTGTCAGAAGATGACGTCACGGCGGTTTACCAAAGTTTACAGGGAGACGGCAACATGGCGGTTTACAAGAATCATCAGAAGACACTCGTGGAATTTTTCTAAGTATTGAAGATTTACAAGAACATGTTCAAACCAATCTGGGGCCTAATGTTGAGGATATAACTACTGAGTGTAAACCGCCCAGGAGGGGCCGGTTCACGCTCAACTATACTGAAGCCCATGAAGACAAGAAGATGGCGCTTTACTGATAAAGCTTAGAGGCCCAGAGCCCAAAGGCGGATTAGGGCCCATAGTAGTAAACCGACATAATTGTATAACTTGTATTGTAAGTTAGGGAAAGGGAGAGACCGAGCCGAACACTTGTATGAGTCGGCCTGAGGACTCTGTAAGCCGGTCGGGTGTCAACCTTTGTATATAAAGGGACGACCCGACGGCGGTTCAGGGACAACAGACAACAACTCGAGACTCAGGCAAAGCGTATTTGCTCCCTGGTCATCGAAACCCCAATAATTTCATCACAACTAGACGTAGGCTTTTACCTTCATCGAAGGGGCTGAACTAGTATAAACTCTCGTGTCCCTTGTCCGGCTTAACCCCTTCAGGCTAATCTCGTTGCGATGGCTCAAGGACTAAGTCCTTCTGCTAGGACATCTGACGTGATATTTCCACGACAGTTGAAACAATGCGGAATAGTTTCGCAACTCACGCCACCCGGATCACCACAGTGTAATGGTGTGTCCGAACTTCGTAACCGCACTTTATTAGATATGGTGCGATCTATCATGTCTCTTACTGATTTACCGCTATCGTTTTGGGGTTATGCTTTAGAGACGGCTGCATTCACGTTAAATAGGGCACCATCTAAATCCGTTGAGACGACGCCTTATGAACTGTGGTTTGGCAAGAAACCAAAGTTGTCATTTCTTAAAGTTTGGGGTTGTGATGCTTATGTGAAAAAGCTTCAACCTGATAAGCTCAAACCCAAATCGGAGAAATGTGTCTTCATAGGATACCCAAAGGAGACTGTTGGGTACACCTTCTATCACCGAACCGAAGGCAAGACATTCGTTGCTAAGAATGGATCCTTTCTAGAGAAGGTGTTTCTCTCGAAATAAGTGAGTGGGAGGAAAGTAGAACTTGATGAGGTAACTGTACCTGCTCCCTTATTGGAAAGTAGTTCATCACAGAAACCGGTTCCGACACCTACACCAATTAGTGAGGAAGCTAATGATATTGATCAAGAAACTTCAGATCAAGTTACTACTGAACCTCATAGGTCAACCAGAATAAGATTCGCACCAGAGTGGTACGGTAATCCTATTCTGGAGGTCATGTTACTTGATCATGGCGAACCTACAAACTATGAAGAAGCAATGGTGAGCCCAGATTCCGCAAAATGGCTTGAGGCCATGAAATCTGAGATGGGATCCATGTATGAGAACAAAGTGTGGACTTTGGTTGACTTGCCCGATGATCGGCAAGCCATAGAGAATAAATGCATCTTCAAGAAGAAGACTGACGCTAACGGTAACGTTGTTGTCTACAAAGCTCGACTTATTGCAAAAGGTTTTCGACAAGTTCAAGGGGTTAACTACGATGATACTTTCTCACCCGTATTGATGCTTAAGTCTGTCCGAATCATGTTAGCAATTGCCGCATTTTATGATTATGAAATTTGGCAAATGGATGTCAAAACTGCATTCCTGAATGGATTTCTAGAAGAAGAGTTGTATATGATGCAACCAGAAGGTTTTGTCGATCCAAAAGGTGCTAACAAAGTGTGCAAGCTCCAGCGATCCATTTATGGACTGGTGCAAGCCTCTCAGAGTTGGAATAAATGTTTTGATAGTGTGATCAAATCATATGGTTTTATACAGACTTTTGGAGAAGCATGTATTTACAAGAAAGTGAGTGGGAGCTCTGTAGCATTTCTAATACTATATGTGGACGACATATTGTTGATTGGAAATGATATAGAATTTCTGGATAGCATAAAAGGATACTTGAATAAAAGTTTTTCAATGAAAGACCTCGGTGAAGCTGCTTATATATTGGGCATCAAGATCTATAGAGATAGATCAAGACGCTTAATTGGACTTTCACAAAGCACACACCTTGATAAAGTTTTGAAAAAGTTCAAAATGGATCAAGCAAAGAAAGGGTTCTTGCCTGTGTTACAAGGTGTGAAGTTGAGTCAGACTCAATGCACGACCATTGCAGAAGATAGAGAGAAAATGAAAAGTGTTCCGTATGCTTCAGCCATAGGCTCTATCATGTATGCAATGCTGTGTACCAGACCTGATGTGTGCATTGCTATTAGTTTAGCAGGGAGGTACCAAAGTAATCCAGGAGTGGATCACTGGACATCGGTCAGAACATCCTGAAACACCTGAAAAGGACTAAGGATATGTTTCTCATTTATGGAGGTGACAAAGAGCTCGTCATAAATGGTTACGTCGATGCAAGCTTTGACACTGATCCGGACGATTCTAAATCGCAAACCGGATACGTGTTTATATTGAATGGTGGAGCTGTCAGTTGGTGCAGTTCTAAACAAAGCGTCGTGGCGGGATCTACGTGTGAAGCGGAGTACATAGCTGCTTCGGAAGTAGCAAATGAAGGAGTCTGGATGAAGGAGTTCATATCCGATCTAGGTGTCATACCTAGTGCATCGGGTCCAATGAAAATCTTTTGTGACAATACTGGTGCAATTGCCTTGGCAAAGGAATCCGGATTTCACAAGAAAACCAAGCACATCAAGAGACACTTCAATTCCATCCGTGATCAAGTCCAGGTGGGAGACATAGAGATTTGCAAGATACATACGGATCTGAATGTTGCAGACCCGTTAACTAAGCCTCTCTCACGAGCAAAACATGATCAGCACCAAGACTCCATGGGTGTTAGAATCATTACTGTGTAATCTAGATTATTGACTCTAGTGCAAGTAGGAGACCAAAGGAAATATGCCCTAGAGGCAATAATAAAGTTATTATTTATTTCCTCATTTCATGATAAATGTTTATTATTCATGCTAGAATTGTATTAACTGGAAACATAATACATGTGTGAATACATAGACAAACATAGTGTCACTAGTATGCCTCTACTTGACTAGCTCGTTGATCAAAGATGGCTAAAGTTTCCTAACCATAGACATGAGTTGTCATTTGATAAACGGGATCACATCATTGGGAGAATGATGTGATTGACTTGACCCATTCCGTTAGCTTAGCACTTGATCATTTTACTTTATTGCTATTGCTTTCTTCATGACCTATACATGTTCCTATGACTATGAGATTCTGCAACTCCTGATTACCGGAGGAACACTTTGTGTGCTATCAAATGTCACAACATAACTGGGTGATTATAAAGGTGCTCTACAAGTGTCTCTGATGGTACTTGTTGAGTTGGCATAGATCGAGATTAGGATTTGTCACTCCGATTGTCGGAGAGGTATCTCTGGGCCCTCTCGGTAATGCACATCACTATAAGCCTTGCAAGCAATGTGACTAATGAGTTAGTTGTGGGATGATGCATTACGGAACGAGTAAAGAGATTTGCCGGTAACGAGATTGAGCTAGGTATTGAGATACCGATGATCGAATCTTGGGCAAGTAACATACCGATGACAAAGGGAACAAAGTATATTGTTATGCGGTTTGACCGATAAAGATCTTCGTAGAATATGTAGGAGCCAATATGAACATCCATGTTCTGCTATTGGTTATTGACCGGAGACATGTATCAGTCATGTCGACATAGTTCTCGAACCCGTAGGTCCACACGCTTAACATTCGGTGACGATCGGTAATATGATTTTACGTGTTTTGATGTACCGAAGGTAGTTTAGAGTCCCGGATATGATCACGGACATGACGAGGAGTCTCGAAATGGTTGAGACACAAAGATCGATATATTGGATGAGTATGTTTGGACTACGGAAAGGTTCCGAGCAAGTTCGGACAAATATCAGAGTACCGGGGGGTTACCGGAATCCCCTGGGGAGTGTAATGGGCCTATTGGGCCTTAGTGGAGAAGAGGAGGGGCGGCCAGGGCAGGCCGCACCCCCCTCCCCCTCTAGTCCGAATTGGACAAGGAGGGGGTGGCGCCCCCCTTTCCTTTCCCCTCTCTCCTCCTTCCCTCTCCCCTACTCCTACTCTTGTAAGGGTTGGAGTCCTACCCCCAGTGGGAGTAGGAATCCCCTTGGGGCGCGCCTGGGAGGGCCGGTCCCTCCCCCTCCTCCACTCCCTTATATATGGAGGAGGGGGGCACCCCATAGACACACAAGTTGATCAATGATCTTTAGCCGTGTGCGGTGCCCCCCTCAACCATAATCTACCTCGGTCATATCGTAGCGGTGCTTAGGTGAAGCCATGCGTCGATAGCTTCATCAACACCGTCATCACGCCGTCGTGCTGACGGAACTCTCCCTTGAAGCTCTACTGGATCGTGAGTTCGTGGGACGTCACCAAGCTGAACGTGTGCAGATCGCGGAGGTGCCGTACATTTGGTACTAGGATCGGTCGATCATGAAGACGTACGACTACATCAACCGTGTTGTCATAACACTTCTGCTTACGATCTATGAGGGTACGTGGATGACACTCTCCCCTGTCGTTGCTATGCATCACCACGATCTTGCGTGTGCGTAGGAAAATTTTGAAATTACTATGTTTCCCAACACTTCAAGTATCTCTGTTAGATTCGGCATGTAACCCCTAGATGGCTACCGACCATGTGTAACCCTGGATGCCCCTAATGCCTATATAAGCCAGAGGGTTTAGTCCGTAGAGACATTCATTCATTCATTCATTCATCATCACCATTACCCCTAGTGTTTAGACCACAACTTACGATCTCGAGGTAGATCAACTCTGTACCTTGATACATCCATAATTAAGCAAGAGTAGGACATAGAGTTTTACCTCCTTAAAGAGGGCCCGAACCTGGGTAAAAGCATTTTTTCTCTTATCTCTTGTTACCCATCGAACCGATCTCACAGCTCTGGCCCTCCCTACCCGAGGTCTACCAGTTTTGACACCGACACTTCTAGTTTTATTTCTTTCAAACGAAAACTGCCACATTCCACACACAACTCCATTTTTTTACATCATTTCAAATTAATTTTTATATGATTAATCCACAACATTAAAAGTCCCATTCAAAAAAACTAGAAGATTTTGAGTAGGTTTTCTATTTTCGAAGCATTAACTAATTTTCTCCAATGAAGTGTTAGGGTTTCGAACGAAAACGCCACCTTGAACACATAACTCCAAAATTTTATATTTCAAACTTGTATATAATTAATAAACACCATTGGAGTTCTCATGCTCAAATTTTTAAACATTCCGAGTTGGTTTGCTATTTTTGAAGCATTACCTCATTTTTCGGTCACTAACAAGGGCAAAAAGCTTTTCGGTTCAACATAGCATACAAACGAGATCAGAAATGGATGAAACTTGGCATGGTGTCTTCATAGGACCACTGTAGGGTGCTGTAAATATTTGAGAATGTTACGACAGAAACTAGATGAATTTCATGTACAAACCAAACACTCTCCAACGAACTGTTAGGGTATCAAACGAAAAACCGTCGTCTTCCACACACAACACCATTTTTACATCATTTGAAATTCAAACTTTTTATATGATTAATAAACACTATTTTAAGTCCCATGCTCAGATTTTCGAATTTTTTGAGTTGGTTTGCTATTTTTGAAGCATTAACTAATTTTTCGGCCACTAAAAAGGTAAAATCCTCTTCGGTTCAACATAGAGTGCAAACGAGCTTGGAAATGGATGAAACTTGGCATGATGTATTCATAGGACCCCTATAGGGTGTGGTAAAGAGTTTAGAGGATTACGAAAATAACTAGATGCACTTCATAGTTGAAATGATGTACAAAATCAAACACTCTCGAGCAAAGTGTCAAGGTTTCAAACGAAAACCGCCACCTTCCACACACAACTCCATTTTTTACATCATTTCAACTTCAAACCTTTTACATAATCAATACACATCGTTAGAAGACCCATGCTTAAATTGTAGACCATTTTGAGTTGCTTTGCTATTTTCAAAGTACTAACTGATTTTCTAATCACTTCAAAGGGCAAAAAGCTCTTCGGTTCAACATGGCGTGCAAACGAGCTTGGAAATTGATGCAACTTGGTATAGTTTGTTCATAGGGCCCCTGTAGAGTGTGGTAAATATTTGAGCGTTCCAACAAAAACTAGATGCACTTCTTGTACAAACCGAACACTCCCCAGGGAAGTGTGAGGGCTTCAAGCGAAATCCGCCACCTTCCACACACTTCATTTTTTACATAATTTAGACTTATTTTTATATTATTAATACACACCATTGAAATACTCATGCTCAAATTTTAGAACATTTTTAGTTGGTTGCTATTTTGCATTAAATGATTTCCCGGTCACTAAAAAGGGAAAAGGCTCTTTGGTTCAACATAGCATGCATACGAGCTGGGAAATGGATGAAACTTGGCATGGTGTCTTGATAGGACCCTTGTAGGGCATGGTTAAAATTTCAGAGCGTTACGATGAAAAGTAGATGCACTTCATGTACAAACCGAACACTCTCCGGCAAAACGAAAGCACTCTCCTTCCACATAAAACTAGATTTTTTACAACATTTCCTATTTAATTTTTTTATGTTGAACATACACCTTTAAAAGCGGGCATGCTATAGCTCGGGACTACTCTAGGTTAATAAACATGATATTTCTAGCACGCTTCCTTACTTACATGACTAGTGGCGGAACTTTATAATGTCGCCGCTGCTAATACTGAATTTTTTTAGAAAGGTGTGCAAAATATTGCAGTGGCGTTAACTACAAAGTTCCCGCCACTGTTACGTCGAGATCCAGTGGCGGGCCCCAATCCCCACCCATCACTATTGTTTCCACCGCATGTGTAATTCTGTGAAAACATAGGTGTGGCGGGTCACTATTACCGCCCACCACTGCCGAGTGTTTGGCAGTGGTCGATTTTTCCCCACCCGTCACTGCTACTTTAAAAAATAGTTGATGCGGATACCTGTTTGCGCCCGGCACTAATTTGAACCCACCTATAAGCCTTTTTCCAGTAAGTGCAACCCAATCAAGGAGACTTTAACATCGATCTTAATAATCATCATCCACATCTTCATCATTGACATCTAGTTCTACTCTTTGTATGGCTAAACTCTATTATGGTTTCATACTTGTGTTACATTAATCATCCATCTATTATTGCCATGGACAACTTCATGATGCTTGTTGTCTCCATGTTCGAGTAAACCCCTTAGTTATTGGGGATATGGAGGAACCCTAGTATGTGTATGATTTGAACGCCCATAAGATACACGATTCACTCTTGTATTTTATGTTCATTATCCTCCTTGATGTTGTGTGAAACAATGCAACATTTGCATTTATGAACAAGAAGGATCTTTTTTAGAACGAAGGCTCAAGAAGAGCCCGGCTTTGAATTAACAAAGCCATCAACCGGCCAGGAATACATCTAACAAACAAAGGAAACAAAGAACAAAACAGCAAGCCGATACAAGGTGCTGTGTAAAAGCTACCTGGCTACTACAAACTACTAGAAAAGATATGGAAAGTAAAGCACAAGTCCAGCTAGAAGTCAAAGAAGCCCTCCACAGCGAGCACACCACGCAGGCACCAGCAAAGCTTTGGGAAAACAAACAGTAGTTGGAGGAGCTCCGTTGTCAGCTCCATGGGCTCTGGCCGTCGATGTCGCCCTCCTCCACCTCCTAAGGGGGCTCCCTGCCCCCTCGCCCTGGCACGAAGGGCGCCGATCCGTCGAAAGGTGGAGACGCCCACCCGAGGGCTAAAGAGCGACCGACGCCGTTGCCAGCCGGAATACCACACCAGGACACCACCGCCAAACTACTTGGAGCTCATCCAAGGCAAGCATCGGCAATACTTGTTATCTGCACACGAGGAGAAGCAAGCTACATGGCAATGCTGCTGAAGACCGAGCAACCCCCAACCGGAACAAGCACACTTCCCCCAAAGCTCACCAAAGACGGCACCCCCTAGAGGGTGACGGCGCCCATGCGTCGCTGCCGCCCAATCCCGAGGGATTTGGGTTTTCACCTGGTCCACGAGCAACACGGGAGGAAGAGGAGGGGGAAAGGGGGCATTTTTACCAGCGCCTACAGGTAGGGGACGGCGCCCATGGGCGTCGCCTCCGGCAGGCCGGCATAGCCAGCCACGGATTTCTCCGGTCCCCTCTCCCAACCCCCACCTCGAGAGCAGACACGGCTACGGTGCCCGGAGGCCGCCGGAGAACGGATCTGAGACGAGGGCGATAGGAGGTTGAAGAGGAAGATGCCTTCAGATCTGATGCGGGTGCCCCAAAGCCACCGCGCACCACAGCCATCGCCCGCCGTCACCGCACCGCCCGCACGACGGAGATGGACGGCCAGCACTCGCTGCCGCCCTTTGCTGAGGACGACGCAGCACCACCGCCCGAGGTCGCCACCTCGGCTCCGAGATCCTCCACAGGGGCGGAGCGACCAGATCCTCGCCGCCACCATCCTCGGCGGGCACGCGGCGCTCCGGCGACCCCCTCCGGCGACGACGAGGGAGAGGAAAAGGGGGAGGGAGCACCGGCGGCGGGCTAGGGTTTCAGCCGCCCGGGTCGCCCCTGCGGGAGCGACGCGGGGGCCTGGGAGGGATCCGATCCGAGTTCTTCTTCGGCGTGGATCTTACTATCTTTGCAACGATGCGGTGAGGAGGTATCACGATGACAGAAGCTACTTCCCTCCTTCCCTAACCTTTGATAGGGGAGTAACGAAGACCTCCTTTAGGCACGTCCATGGGGAGACTCTTAATCACTGTTATCATGACCAGAATATGGGGAGGAATGGTGGTGTCATGCGTGATTCAAAGTTGTTGTGTGTATGCATGTATTTGTACCTGGCTCCGCTCAGTTATAGAAACATATGAATAGGATTGTTACCTAACTAGGATTATGCATTCACATAATTACATAACATACATACTAGTGGTCAGTCTGGATTCCTTGAGAACGCCTTAGCCCTACTGCAGATTTCATCATTTCCATTACTCTCTTTTGTTATTTGAATTTCATACTTGCACACTTAATTTTCAGTAACAACACCCTGGCAATATTTCAATTTATGCTTCCACTTTTGCTTTGGATTGCAACTAACTTGCAGGCACATTCCAATCAGCCTCTGTGAGATATAAATATCATTTCCTGTGCTCCATGTCGGATTGATACTCTTATTTCGAAAATGCTACAACTAAACTGTGTGCACTTGCAGAACATCGCTCGATGTTGGCAATCTCACTTGACCATGGGCACCTCTGTTGCTGCACCTCACTGATGACCTCCACCTCCTGCCACGATCAGCGAAGAGCTAGCGTATTGCTGCTGGGAGCGTTGGCAAGGCTGCAGTCGATGCATGCGCCTTTGAACATCGACATGCGCCTCTCTCCCATTGACTGTGCCATACAACAACTCGTCTAGCTGTCTGCTATGCGGCCTCGTCTCCAGTACCCCAACTTGTTCGACAGATCGTCCACAAGGTTTTGTTTTCTTCCTTTGTCTCTTTTCCTTTTATGAACATATTTCTAGTCAAGTGATGCAACTGATAGCTGGCCATAGTTGAGCAAGTGTTAATTGATGACTCATTGCAGATGAGGACTAAGATGATGCTGGTGATGATCACGGAGGAAGAGGGGCGAGGAATAAGAAATGGAAGGAGCAATTGCCAGGCCCTGTGTGTATTCATCACAATACTGTTTTTGGCCATACCAAGATGATGAGAGATTAATTTTTGGAAAATTCGCTATATCCGAAGAACCTGTACAGGTGACATTTCAGAATGTGAAGGGAGGTCTTTCTGTGTTGCAACTACGGTGAAAGGGCATGATGATTAGTCGAAGCAAAGGAGGGTTGCGTGTTGACAACTCAGTGCAAGTGCAATCCAAAAGTGTGCGGTGGGAATGCATATGTTGGCATATGGAGTCACGAGTGCCTAAGAGCATCCAATACAGATGACACAACCCATAGAGATTGGTGCAAGGAGAGGGTTAGCCAGGATGAGCATCAATTGCATGCACTAAAAATGGAAAATTACCCTATGAGGATGGAGTCTTGTTTTGAAGCTCTCGTTCAAGTGAACTCACAGGTGACTGATTACGAATCAATTAACAGAGTGTCACATAGATCTTTTTAAGAAATTAAATTTAACAATTAACCCAATGATTAACCATAAATTTGGGAGTGACAAAAACCATTGCGTGCCTACCAGGCTTTTGTACACATGTATTCTGCTTAGAATCCCCCAAACAAAGCTTTTATCTATTCATGAAACGAGGAAAATGTGTAAATAAAACAGTATTCCCTCCTTCCAAAATCTTGGGCGATATCTCATAATGTAAGGTACACGGTAGTCAGAGGAGATTGTGGATTCCTCGCCCTCTGCAACCTACCCCTACTCGAATAATGACCGTGTGCGCTAATTTTAGTGCAGAAACTTTAGGTGCGTAAGATTTTGGGAAGAAGGCATCTGTTTATATTTTCTCTTGATGTATCAAATTATAACAATTCGGGGTTGATGTAGCTATCTCCAACGTATTTGTCATTTTTACGGCGTTTAAAAAAAATGGAGGCGAACGTTCTTGGGCAAATTGTAGGGGTAAAAACTAGAGCGGTATCGCAAGTGAGCAGTCTTAACGGACAAGGACTTATACTTACTCTAGACGCTCATCAGCTAGCTAGCTAGAGGCTAGAACACGTATGGCATAAAATGAGAGCTTCAGAATCTTTTCATTGGCAGGAATACATATTCTTCTCCACTATAACTATTCCGCATCTAGAACTGATACCAGTTGAGTTTCGTGTACGTAGGTAGTTGGGTCTAGCCTGGCCCCAAAATTGTCGTAGCTAGATAGAAAAAGCCCTGTCGATCTCGATCACCAGCCGTGAAGATTGTATATTTTTTTTCTAGAACGTGCAGATCTTCGTGCCGATATATTAAGATAGATAGGAAAAGTTACCCAAATGATAACACCCACATGTGTGGCACGAAGCAACATGGCCCAAACGCCTCCATTACCATTCATTTTACCATGTCAAAATAGATGACATCAGCGAGAATCTTTTTGGTTTTCGGCTTGAAAATATTTTATCTCATATTTAAAAAATCCAATTAAAAATCAGTATTCACCATTAAATCCGTCTTGATGAGATCTTCAAAACTAGATCCCATCTTGATACATCTCGACGGAAATTTTTTTGCCCAAAAATTGCCATGATATTTACACTGTAGTTACCATAGTGTTTACACTAAAGTTGGCATGTGGCAATTTTAGTTTATAGATCATGGCAATTTTAGTATTTTGACCATGACAATTCCATTACTTTGACCATGAAAATTATTTTTTGTATGAACCATGGCAATTTTAAGTGCGTGTATCATGGCAATTTTAAGTCCATGTATCATGGCAATTTTAGTTTATGGTTCATGGAAAGTCTAGATTCTTAATTCCCCATTTTATAATATGTCAAAATTTATTTTAAACATAGAAGAAAAATAGCTAAAACATATCATGGCAACTTTAGTGTAAACATCATGGCAATTCATGTGCAATAGACATAGCAATTTTAACCCAAAAAAGACGTCGAAGCATATCGATATGAGATCTAGATTCGAAGATCTCGTCGCGATGGATTTAATGGCGAAAACGATATTCAATCGGATTTTTCATTTAAGAGATAAAACATTTTAAAACTGGAAATCCAAAAAGATTTTCACATGCATGCATGCGATGACGTGACAATCTGTTTGCTTTAGAGACGTGTGGTGCGTCTCCCTTCCCGCCACACGTGTGACAGTTATTTACGTCCAAAATTTATGCTAATGTTAATGCCCACACATGTGACACAAAGCAACATGGCTCAAACGACTCCATTACCATCCATTTTGCCACGTCAAAACAGATGACATCAGTGAGGATCTTTTTGGTTTTCGGCTTAAAAATATTTTATTTCCTAATTAAAAAATCGAATTAAAAATCTGTTTTTACCATTAAATCCGTCTCGATGAGATCTTCAAAACTAGATCTCATGTTGATATGTTTTGATGATTTTTTTTGCCAAAAGTTGTCATGATGTTTGCACTGTAGTAGCCATAGTGTTTACACTAAAGTTGCCATGACATGTTTTATCTATTTTTTTCTTTTAGATTTAAAGCTACAGTTGTATTTTCAACTACTTTTTACAGCAATTTTTATTAATTGATCATGGTAATTTTTAGTAATTAACCATGACAAATTTAATGCATGAATCATGGCAATTTTTAGTAATCCATTATGGCAAACTTAGTTTATAGATCATGACAATTTTAGTTTATAGATCATGGCAATTTTATTTTTGACCATGGCAATTCCAATACTTTGATCATGAAAATCATTTTTTGTATGAATCATGGAAAATTTAAGTGCGTATATCATGGCAAATTTCAGTAATTCACCATGGCAATTTTAATTTATGGTTCATGGCAAGTCTAGTTTCTTAATTGCACTGTTTTATAATATGTCAAAATTTACTTTTAAAGGTAGAAGAAAAAATAGATGAAACATATCATGGCAACTTCAGTGTAAACATCATGGCAATTCATGTGCAATAGACATGGCAACTTTCAACCAAAAAACTCGTCGAAACATATTGATATGAGATCTAGTTTTGAAAATCTCGTCGCAATGGATTTAATGGTGAAAATGGATCTTCAATCGGATTTTTTATTTAAGAGATAAAATATTTTAAAAACTGGGAATCCAAAAAGATTCTCACATGCATGCATGCAGTGACGTGGCGCAATCTGTGTGTTATAGGGCGTGTGGGCGGGTGTTGCTCCCACCACACGTATGGACGTTATCAGCGTCCAAAAGTTATTTTACAGGGTTTGATCTGGATAGCGCACTTGTGCATCCCCTAGATCGAATTCCACAACATGAAAAAAAAGCATCTAGGGAATCACTCGCTTCAAACTTCCGTTTCCCACCGTGCACCACTCGTGGCAGATGTTCTGGATCTTGTCGAACACTACCAGTGATAAAAGTGAGGCATTGTTGGACACCCTCCAGTTCCTCCCTGGCCAGATGCATCTTAGAGCATTCCTAGCAGACCCCGTATAATGCCTCAACCCATAATATAACCGTCAAAATATGGGTCCGCATGAAAAATGTTCCTTGATCAGACCCCGCAAACAAGTCAAACCAGTAAAATATTTTGCGGGGCGCGGCAAAATTCTCACCCCAACCCACGAAAATGCGGGTTCTCCCCCTCGCCCCGTAGGTGCCCTGTATATATGGTAGCGATTTGTGGGGGGGGGGGGCATTTCAGCCCGCGCTTTTCCCCACCCACCGCCGCCGAGCCGTCGTCTATGATTCCGGCCATACCAGCCGCCGGGATCACGCCGGCGGGCCGCCACACGCCCGAGATTGTCCTCCACCACTTCCTCCTACCTCGGCCGGCCAAAAAGTTGCGGATCAGCGGTTGTTTGTCGCGGTCGCCGGATTTGGCGTTTCTGGCCATCGGTGGCTGCGCAAAGCCATGGATTGGTCGGGTAGCACCCTGCACAGCCCCGGCAAAGCCCCAGCGCCGCATGCAGGTACTGATTCATCCTCTACCTGTCATCGTTGGTTTGCCAGCAAGTACTTGGCCGGCCGTCGCCCGGGCTCGGGGCTCGCACAGCGGCTCGCCGGCTCGCCGATGCCGCTCATATGGTGTGACAACTGCACACAGATATGTTGGGGAACGTAGCAGAAATTCAAAATTTTCCGACGTGTCACCAAGATCTATCTATGGAGAAACCAGCAACGAGGGGAAGGAGAGTGCATCTACATACCCTTGTAGATCGCTAAGCGGAAGCGTTCAAGAGAACGGGGTTGAAGGAGTCGTACTCGTCGTGATCCAAATCACCGGAGATCCTAGTGCCGAACGGACGGCACCTCCGCGTTCAACACACGTACAGCCCGGTGACGTCTCCCACGCCTTGATCCAGCAAGGAGAGAGGGAGAGGTTGAGGAAGACTCCATCCAACAGCAGCACAACGGCATGGTGGTGATGGAGGAGCGTGGTAGTCCTGCAGGGCTTCGCCAAGCACCTACGGGAGAGGAGGAGGTGTCACGGGAGGGAGGGAGGCGCCAGAACTTATGGTATGGTTGCCCTCCCTCCCCTCCAGTATATATAGGGGCAAGGGAGAGGGGGAGGCGCAGCCTTGCCCCTTCCTCCAAGGAAGAGGTGCGGCCAAGGGGGGGGAGGAGTGCCTCCCAAGTCAAGTGGAGGCCCTCCCCCTTAGGGTTTCCCCCTCCCATGCGCATGGGCCTTGGGAGGGCTGGTGCCCCTGGCCCATTAAGGCTAGGGCGCCCCCCTACAGCCCATGCTACTGTATTGGACGTGGTGGAACAATTTCCGGACCTCCGGACCCCTCCGGAATCCTTCGGAACCTTCTGGAAGCTTCCCGGTACAATACCGAAAAAACCCGAACTTTTTCCGGAACCCGAACAACAACTTTCCATATATAAATCTTTACCTCCGGACCATTCCGGAACTCCTCGTGACGTCCGGGATCTCATCCGGGACTCCGAACAACATTCGGTAACCACATACAAACTTCCTTTATAACCCTAGCGTCATCGAACCTTAAGTGTGTAGACCCTACGGGTTCGGGAGACATGTAGACATGACCGAGACGTTCTCCGGTCAATAACCAACAGCGGGATCTGGATACCCATGTTGGCTCCCACATGTTCCACGATGATCTCATCGGATGAACCACGATGTCAAGGACTCGATCGATCCCGTATACAATTCCCTTTGTCTAGCGGTATTTTACTTGCCCGAGATTCGATCGTCGGTATACCGATACCTTGTTCAATCTCGTTACCGGCAAGTCTCTTTACTCATTCCGTAACACATCATCCCGTTATTAACCCCTTAATCACATTGTGCACATTATGATGATGTCCTACCGAGTGGGCCCAGAGATACCTCTCCGTTCACACGGAGTGACAAATCCCAGTCTCGATTCGTGCCAACCCAACAGACACTTTAGGAGATACCTGTAATGCACCTTTATAGCCACCCAGTTACGTTGTGACGTTTGGTACACCCAAAGCATTCCTACGGCATCCGGGAGTTGCACAATCTCATGGTCTAAGGAAAAGATACTTGACATTAGAAAAGCTTTAGCATACGAACTACACGATCTTTGTGCTAGGCTTAGGATTGGGTCTTGTCCATCACATCATTCTCCTAATGATGTGATCCCGTTATCAACGACATCCAATGTCCATAGCCAGGAAACCATGACTATCTGTTGATCACAATGAGCTAGTCAACTAGAGGCTCACTAGGGACATGTTGTGGTCTATGTATTCACACGTGTATTACGATTTCCGGATAATACAGTTATAGCATGAATAAAAGACTATTATCATGAACAAAGAAATATAATAATAACACTTTTATTATTGCCTCTAGGGCATATTTCCAACAGTCTCCCACTTGCACTAGAGTCAATAATCTAGTTCACATCACCATGTGATTAACACTGACAGGTCACATCACCATGTGACCAACATCCAAAGAGTTTACTAGTGTCATTAAACTAGTTCACATCATCATGTGATTAAGACTCAATGAGTTCTGGGGTTTGATCATGTTCTGCTTGTGAGAGAGGTTTTAGTCAACGGATCTGTAACATTCAGATCCGTATGTACTTCACAAATCTTTAGGTCATATTGTAAATGCTGCTTCCACGCTCCACTTGGAGCTATTCCAAATGGTTGTTCCACTATACGTATCCGGCTTCTCTACTCAGAGCTATCCGGATAGGTGTTAAGCTTGCATCGACGCAACTCTTTACGTCGAACTCTTTATCACCTCCATAACCGAGAAACATATCCTTATTCTTCTAAGGATAATTTTGACCGCTATCTGATGATCCATTCCTTGATCACCTTTGTACTCTCTTGCCAGACATGTGGCAAGGCACACATCAGGTGCGGTACTTAGCATAGCATACTGTGGAGCCTACGTCTAAAGCATAGGGGACGACCTTCGTCCTTTCTCTCTTTTCTGTCGAGGTCGAGCTTTAAGTCTTAACTTCGTACCTTACAACTCAGGCAAGAACCCCTTCTTTGACTGATCCATCTTCAACACCTTCAAGATCATGTCAAGGCATGTGCTCATTTGAAAGTATTATTAAGCATTTTGATCTATCCTTATAGGTCTCGATGCTTAATGTTCAAGTAGCTTAATCCAGGTTTTCTATTGAAAAACACTTTTCAAATAACCCTATATGCTTTCCAGAAATTCTACATCATTTCTGATCAACAATATGTCAACAACATATACTCATCAGAAATTCTATAGTGCTCCCACTCATTTCTTTGGAAATACAAGTTTCTCATAAACTTTGTATAAACCCAAAATCTTTGATCATCTTATCAAAGTGCATATTCCAACTCCGAAATGCTTACTCCAGTCCATGGAAGGATCGCTGGAGCTAGCATACCTGTTAGCATCCTTAGGATCGACAAAACCTTTCTGATTGTATCACATACAACCTTTCCTTACAAAACTGGTAAGGAAACTCGTTTTGACATCCATCTGCCAGATTTCATAAATGCAGCTAATGCTAACATGAATCCGACGGACTTAAGCATCGCTACGGATGAGAAAATCTCATCGTAGTCAACTCCTTGAACTTGTGAAAAAACTCTTCGTCACAAGTCGAGCTTCATAGATGGTGACATTACCATCCACGTCTGTCTTCTTCTAAAAGATCCATTTATCTCAATGTCTTGCCGATCATCGGGCAAGTCCACCAAAGTCCATGCTTTGTTCTGATACATGGATCCTATCTCGGATTTCATGGTTTCTAACCATTTGTCGGAATTTGGGCCCACCATCGCTTCTCCATAACTCGTAGGTTCATTGTTGTCTAGCAACATGACCTTGAAGACAGGATTACTGTACCACTTTGAAGCAGTACACATCCTTGTCACCCTACGAGGTACGGTAGTGACTTGATCCGAAGTTTCATGATCACTATCACAAGCTTCTACTTCAATTGGTGTAGGTACCACAGGAACAACTTCCTGTGCCCTGCTACACACTAGTTGAAGTGATGGTTCAATAACCTCATCAAGTCTCCACCATCCTCCCACTCAATTTTTCGAGACAAACCTTTCTTCGAGAAAGGACCCGATTCAAGAAACAATCCCTATTGCTTTCGGATTTGAATTAGGAGGTATACCCAACTATTTTGGGTGTCCTATGAAGATGCATTTTATCCGCTTTGGGTTCGAGCTTATCAACCTGAAACTTTTTCACATAAGCGTCGCAGCCCCAAACTTTTAAGAAACGACAACTTAGGTTTCTCCAAACGGTGTCGTCTCAACGGAATTACATGGTACCCTATTGAAGTGAGTGTGGTTGTCTCTAATGCCTAACCCATGAACGATAGTGGTAATTCGATAAGAGACATCATGGTACGCACCATATCTAATAGGGTGCAACTATGATGTTCGGACACACCATCACACTATGGTGTTCCAGGCGGTATTAATTGTGTAACAATTTCCACAATGTCTTAATTGCGTGCCAAAGCTCGTAACTCAGATACTTCTATGATCATATCATAGACATTTTATCCTCTTGTCACGATGATCTTCAACTTCACTCTGAAATTACTTGAACCATTCAATAATTCAGACTTGTGTTTCATCAAGTAAATATACTCAACATCTACTCGAATCATCTGTGAAGTAAGAACATAACGATATTCACTGCATGCCTCAGCACTCATTGGACTGCTCACATCAAGATGTGTTACTTCCAACAAGTTGCTATCTTGTTCCATCTTACTGAAAAGAGGCTTTTCAGTCATCTTGCCCATGTGGTATGATTTGCATGTCTCAAGTGATTCAAAATCAAGTGAGTCCAAACGATCCATCTGCATGGAGTTTCTTCATGCGTATACACCAATAGACATGGTTCGCATGTCTCACACTTTTCAAAAACGAGTGAGTCCAAAGATCCATCAACATGGAGCTTCTTCATGTGTTTTATACCAATATGACTTACATGGCAGTGCCACAAGCAAGTGGTACTATCATTACTATCTTATATCTTTTGGCATGAAAATGTGTATCACCATGATCGAGATTCAATAAACCATTCCTTTAGGTGCAAGACCATTGAAGGTGTTATTCAAATAAATAGAGTAACCATTATTCTACTTAAATGAATAACCGTATTGCGATAGACATAATCCAATCATGTCTATGCTCAACGCAAACACCAAATGACAATTATTCAGGTTTAATACTAATCTTGATGGTAGAGGGAGCGTGCGATGTTTGATCACATCAAACTTGGAAATACTTCCAACACATATCGACAGCTCACCTTTAGCTAGTCTCCGTTTATTCCGTAGCTCTTTTATTTCGAGTTACTAACACTTAGCAACTGAACCGGTATCTTAATACCCTGGTGCTACTAGGAGTACTAGTAAAGTACACATTAACATAATGTATATCCAATATACTTCTATCGACTTTGCCAGCCTTCTTATCTACCAAGTATCTAGGGTAATTCTGCTCCAGTGGTTGTTCCCCTTATCACAGAAGCACTTAGTCTCGGGTTTGGGTTCAACCTCGGATTTCTTCACTGGTGCAGCAGCTGATTTGCCGTTTCATGAAGTATCCCTTCTTGCCCTTGCCTTTCTTGAAACTAGTGGTTTCACCAACCATCAACAATTGATGCTCCTTCTTGATTTCTACTTTCGCGGTGTCAAACATCACGAATATCTCAAGGATCATCATATCTATCCCTGATTTGTTATAGTTCATCACGAAGCTCTAGCAGCTTGGTGGCAATGACTTTGGAGAAACATCACTATCTCATCTGGAAGGTCAACTCCCACTTGATTCAAGTGATTGTTGTACTCAGACAATCTGAGCACAAGCTCAACGATTGAGCTTTTCTTCCTTAGTTTGCAGGTTAAGAAAATCGTCGGAGGTCTTATACCTCCTGACATGGGCACGAGCCTGAAATCCCAATTTCAGCCCTCGAAACATCTCATATGTTCCGCGACGTTTCGAAAACGTCTTTGGTGCGTCAACTCTAAACCGTTTAATTGAACTATCACGTAGTTATCAAAACGTGTATGTTCGATGTTCGCAACATCCACAAACGATGTTTGGGGTTCAGCACACTGAGCGGTGCATTAAGGACATAAGCTTTCTACTGTCCGCATAATCGCTACTGTCAACTTTCAACTATATTTTCTCTAGGAACATATCTAAACAGTGGAACTAAAGCGCGAGCTTACGACATAATTTGCAAAAGGTCTTTTGACTATGTTCAGAATAATTAAGTTCATCTTATGAACTCCCACTCAGATAGACATCCCTCTGGTCATCTAAGTGATTACATGATCCGAGTCAACTAGGCCGTGTCCGATCATCACGTGAGACGGACTAGTCATCATCGGTGAACATCTTCATGTTGATCGTATCTACTATACGACTCATGCTTGACCTTTCGGTCTCTGTGTTCCGAGGCCATGTCTGTACATGCTAGGCTCGTCAAGTTAACCCTAAGTGTTTCGCGTGTGTAAATCTGTCTTACACCCATTGTATGTGAACGTAAGAATCCATCACACCCGATCATCACGTGGTGCTTAGAAGCGACGAACTGTAGCAACGGTGCACAGTTAGGGGAGAACACTTCTTGAAATTGTTGTAAGTGATCATCTTATTTACTACCGTCGTTATAAGTAAACAAGATGCATAAACATGATAAACATCACATGCAATCAAATAGTGACATGATATGGCCAATATCATTTTGCTCCTTTTGATCTCCATCTTCGGGGCTCCATGATCATCATCGTCACCGGCATGACACCATGATCTCCATCATCATGATCTCCATCATTGTGTCTTCATGAAGTTGTCTTGCCAACTATTACTTCTACTACTATGGCTACCGGTTAGCAATAAAGTAAAGTAATTACATGACGTTGTTTAATGACACGCAGGTCATACAAAAAATAAAGACAACTCCTATGGCTCCTGCCGGTTGTCATACTCATCAACATGCAAGTCGTGATTCCTATTACAAGAACATGATCAATCTCATACATCACATATCATTCATCACATTCTTCTTGGCCATATCACATCACATAGCATACCCTGCAAAAACAAGTTAGACGTCCTCTAATTGTTGTTTGCATGTTTTACGTGGCTGCTATGGGTTTCTAGCAAGAACGTTTCTTACCTACGCAAAACCACAACGTGATATGCCAATTGCTATTTACCCTTCATAAGGACCCTTTTCATCAAATCCGTTCCGACTAAAGTGGGAGAGACTGGCACCCGCTAGCCACCTTATGCACCAAGTGCATGTCAATCGGTGGAACCTGTCTCACGTAAGAGTACGTGTAAGGGCGGTCCGGGCCGCTTCATCCCACAATACCGTCGAAACAAGATTGGACTAGTAACGGTAAGCATATTGAACAAAATCAACGCCCACAACTACTTTGTGTTCTACTCGTGTAAAGAATCTATGCAATAGACCTAGCTCATGATGCCACCGTTGGGGAACGTAGCAGAAATTCAAAATTTTCCTACGTGTCACCAAGATCTATCTATGGAGAAACCAGCAACGAGGGGAAGGAGAGTGCATCTACATACCCTTGTAGATTGCTAAGCGGAAGCGTTCAAGAGAACGGGGTTGAAGGAGTCGTACTCGTCGTGATCCAAATCACCGGAGATCCTAGTGCCGAACGGACGGCACCTCCGCGTTCAACACACGTACAGCCCGGTGACGTCTCCCACGCCTTGATCCAGCAAGGAGATAGGGAGAGGTTGAGGAAGACTCCATCCAACAGCAGCACAACAGCGTGATGGTGATGGAGGAGCGTGGTAGTCCTGCAGGGCTTCGTCAAGCACCTACGGGAGAGGAGGAGGTGTCACGGGAGGGAGGGAGGCGCCAGAACTTGTGGTATGGTTGCCCTCCCTCCCCTCCACTATATATAGGGGCAAGGGAGAGGGGGGAGGCGCAGCCTTGCCCCTTCCTCCAAGGAAGGGGTGCGGCCAAGGGGGGGAGGAGTGCCTCCCAAGTCAAGTGGAGGCCCTCCCCCTTAGGGTTTCCCCCTCCCATGCACATGGGCCTTGGGGGGGCTGGTGCCCCTGGCCCATTAAGGCTAGGGCGCCCCCCTACAGCCCATGCTACTGTATTGGACGTGGTGGAACAATTTCCGGACCTCCGGACCCCTCCGGAATCCTCCGGAACCTTCTGGAAGCTTCCCGGTACAATACCGAAAAAACCCGAACTTTTTCCGGAACCCGAACAACAACTTTCCATATATAAATCTTTACCTCCAGACCATTCCGGAACTCCTCGTGACGTCCGGGATCTCATCCGGGACTCCGAACAACATTCGGTAACCACATACAAACTTCCTTTATAACCCTAGCGTCATCGAACCTTAAGTGTGTAGACCCTACGGGTTCGGGAGACATGTAGACATGACCGAGACGTTCTCCGGTCAATAACCAACAGCGGGATCTGGATACCCATGTTGGCTCCCACATGTTCCACGATGATCTCATCGGATGAACCACGATGTCAAGGACTCAATCGATCCCGTATACAATTCCCTTTGTCTAGCGGTATTTTACTTGCCCGAGATTCGATCGTCGGTATACCGATACCTTGTTCAATCTCGTTACCGGCAAGTCTCTTTACTCGTTCCGTAACACATCATCCCGTGATTAACCCCTTGATCACATTGTGCACATTATGATGATGTCCTACCGAGTGGGCCCAGAGATACCTCTCCGTTCACACGGAGTGACAAATCCCAATCTCGATTTGTGCCAACCCAACAGACACTTTCAGAGATACATGTAATGCACCTTTATAGCCACCCAGTTACGTTGTGACATTTGGTACACCCAAAGCATTCCTACGGTATCCGGGAGTTGCACAATCTCATGGTCTAAGGAAAAGATACTTGACATTAGAAAAGCTTTAGCATACGAACTACACGATCTTTGTGCTAGGCTTAGGATTGGGTCTTGTCCATCACATCATTCTCCTAATGATGTGATCCCGTTATCAACGACATCCAATGTCCATAGCCAGGAAACCATGACTATTTGTTGATCACAACGAGCTAGTCAACTAGAGGCTCACTAGGGACATGTTGTGGTCTATGTATTCACACGTGTATTACGATTTCCGGATAATACAGTTATAGCATGAATAAAAGACTATTATCATGAACAAAGAAATATAATAATAACACTTTTATTATTGCCTCTAGGGCATATTTCCAACAAGATAGTGTTGCGGCTCACATCTACCACACTGAAACACCTCGTATGAGTATTCTTCAAATGCGAAAACAACGGGGTATGTTCTTGTTTTCATTCGGCTTTGTCAACCTATTCAGTTCAATTTCAATAGCTTATTGAGATGGTCATGTGTGTAGGAAGATGGATGCTCATTTTTGTTTTGGAAAGAAGAATACACGATTTCTTGATAGAAAGAAACTTAATAGATGTTCATGCATTTGTTGGTACAATTGAGACTAATGATGCGGCTGCATGTGCAATTAGAGAAGAAACTAGAGGTAAATCGATGTCTACTTCTTTAGAATCAAAGAAGAAGAATGAAGAATGCAAGATCAAGAACCCGCAGATCAACAATGAAGGCATGGAGAAGATGTTGGTCCAACTAGTGGGAGCAGTTATGGAAGTTGGATATCTTCTGGAATGCCTAATTATGGTTGTTGTTTTCTTTGGTATTGCTATTCTAGCAAAGATTTGATGAATTATTATGTATCCAATGCCCTTGAAGAAAATAAAGAAGCGTTTTCATGCCCGAAACTGAAATGCAAATTACTGATTTACGGGCCGGCGCGGGTGGCGGCCGAGCAGACCCCGCAAAGCAGACCCGTAAAAAGGGATATTGCGAATATCCCTTTTTACGGGTCTGCTTTGTGGAGTCTGCTCGGCCGCCTCCCGCGTCGGTCTGCAAAGTCGTTTTTTTGGCGAATTGTATACGCATTTTATGGGTCGACATTATACGGAGTCTGCTAGAGATGCTGACATATAGGATTACCGTCACCGAGTTCACCCCTCTTCTCAATTTTGGGGTACCGCCGTTGCAAGCTAGACCACCAGCCTCACCAGCGCTTGCTATTGTCTTGGTTGATGTTTTCCACTCTCTCTATTTCTGTATGGACCGTGATATCTCAGAAACGTTCGTCGGGAAAAATGACATTTGCAAACATTTTTCCTGACAATTTAGTTGTAGGGATGATATTTTCTTCTGAATTACATGACAGTTTTTGGCATAGAAGGCAATTTTTTGAAAGAACTACCATCTGCATGATCTTGATCAGACAGCGCGGGCGTGCGCTTGGACTATTCGCCAGTTAATATTACCATTCCATATACAAGGCCACTTCATACTTTTTATGTCTAACTTTGATCATTAATTTAACAAACAAAAGATAATTTATATGCCACAAAAAAGTACTCCCTCTGTAAACAAATATAAGTAGTGATCTAAACGCTCTTATATTTGTATACGGAGGGAGTATATAACTAGATGGTGCCCCGTTGCTGCGGGATCCATGCTAAAAGAAATGCATAAAAGTTGAAAAAACATCTAAAACTTTCCCTAAAAAAACATCCAAAACTAATCAGGAGCAAATGTAAGGTTAAAAATAATTAAAAATACAAAAGGTATAAATAGAGAAAAAAATGTATTACAGTTGAAAGAATGTTATTTTGAACAAAAATGTGAAGTGTATGTTTGGTGCAGTCACCCAACACATATACTGTCAATAGAAAATCAGGTGTAGAAAATAACTTATGACTAATATACATGAATTGATGATGTGGCAACGATGCATACATAAAGTACTGCTAAAACAATGTAATTTGTGACTTCCATACAGTACTTTATCTGGCAGGGTTGCATGTTTAGGGAAAATAGATGGTGGGTTGTAGCTTTTTAGGGCATCTCCAGCCGTTGGCCCCCCAGGGGGCGTCTAAAAGCGCCGCCTGGGGGTGAGCCGGCGCAAAAAAAGGCCCTGGGGGCGAGTCGTCGCCCAGCCGTCGGGCCCCAGGGCCGCCCCCAGGCGAGTGTTTTTTTTAAAAAAAAGGGTTGTTCGGCGAAGTTATGACAAAGAGTAGTTAAATTTCGGGTGAACATGGCGAATTTCGGCCAAATTCGCGCCATTTTCATTACATTATTAAGGCTAATCTAAAAAAGAAAGGGGCTGAAGTCGTCGCCGCCGTCGCCGCCATCGTCGTCGTCGGCCTTCTCCTCCTTGACGCGGACGCCCCGGCTGGACCCGACATCGCCATGGTGGACTGGCGGCGGCGCGTCGTCGTCGTCGCTGTCGCATAGGACGACAACTCCGTCTTCGTCGCGGCCGCGTCGGCGCTCCTCGAAGCGGCGCAGGGCGGCGCGCTGGCGCTTCTTCGCCTTCTCCCGGCGCGCCTTCTCCATCGCAATGGAGTCCTGGCGCGCCCATTCTAGGGCCGCGTCGTCGTCGACGAACTCCGCCTTCACCAGCGCCAGTCCCGGCTCCGTCTTCGGGCAACGGGGGAATGGGCACTCCCCCGGCGCTGAGCCTCCACCCCGATGGCCCGGCGCGCATGTCCGGCGGCGCCGGGATGTTCGCCTGGAACAGGAGCCAGGACTCCAGAACACGGAGCGAACGGCGGCCGAAGCCGTTGGCCGCCGCCTCGTCTCCGGGGAAATGTTCTGCCATGGCGACGGTGACGGCGCTCGGAAGAGGCAGGGAGAGGGAGGGGCTGGACAGCGGCGAGGGGCGGGCGGGGCTGGTGTGGGTACAGGAGAGTGGAGTGGAGGCCGCCAGCTTTTATAGCCGGGCCGCGCCCGTGTGTACGCGTGCGAGGGAGGGGAGGCATCGGCGCCGCCCCGTGAAGCGCCGCCCGTGAAGGAATCAATGGCAAGGCTGACCGGCGGCAGCCTTGCCATTGATTCCCCGCGGAAACCGAGGCCGTTGGGGGGGAGACGAGGCGCCGAGTCGCTGACGCGGCTGGCCCGCGGCTTCTTCGCGCCAAAACAACTCGCCCCGGCGCCCCCGGGCGCCCTCAGCGCGCCGGGTTCGGGCTGAGTCCGCCGGCGCTGTTTTCGCCCAAGCCGGCGAAAATCGGGCTCCTGGGGGCGCGACTGGGCCGTTTTTTCGGCGCCGGCGTGAAAAAATCGCCTGGGGAGGCCTTCTTGGGGGCGCGGCTGGAGATGCCCTTAGGAATAGAAGATTGGATTCTCATTTCTAAGAACTTTTTTATGTTACATAACCCATATTTTGTTGATAAAAATATAAATTAAATTTGACATGAAAAACAAAGTGGCTTTCTATATAGAAATGAAGTGAGTACTACGAGTGAGTATTGTGATAAATGATAATGGGTTGTTGACCATACGTTATGGCACCTCACGCACGCGTGTACATGTACGTTAAATCATTGACATGTTGGCTATTTTGATACAACGCGTCGAACAACCAAATTAGGATAGTGTCATACATTGTGGAAGGGGGCCTATCAATTTTGTAATATGCGGACGGTATAATTCTATTTATGAAACATGATCCGGATAAGGTTCTTAACCCAAAACTTTTGCTTTCAGCCTTTGAGCAAATACGGGGTCTTAAGATTAACTTTCATAAAAGTGAATTATTCTTTTTCGGAGAGGCTAAGGAGGCGGTTGCACAATACGCCGACTTGTTTGACTTGCATAAGTCCAACTATCAATTAAATATTTGAGAATCCCGGTTCATTACTAGTGCTTCAACAACGCAGAGTGGAAGCAAGTCTAAGAGCAGTTAGCGAAATGTTTGAACATTTGGAAAGGCAAATCGCTCTCCATTGGAGGACGATTAGTGCTGATCAATTCTATTCTTACAAACATGGTACTCTATATGGTTTCCTTTTTCCAGCTCCTTAAAGATGTTTTGTGAAGACTGGGCTATTTTCGATCTAGATTCTTCTGACAAGTTGATAATGAAAAAATACTATAGGCTAATCAAATGGACGGATTGTGTAGTTTAACGATCGAAAGACCAGGGAGGTTTAACCATCCAAAGCCTTCAAGTCAAGAATGATGCTTTACTCACTAAACGACTGTTCAAGTTACTTATGAAGGAGGGCGTTTTGCAAACCCTATCACGCAACAAATATATTAGCCGAAAAAGCGATGTCCCGGGCATTTTCGAAGCCAGACTCACGTTTTTGGGCTGGCCTCATGGCGGCAAAGAAACATCTTTTTCGTTTTGGATCTTTTACATAAATGATGACTCAGAGAAATGTTTCCAAGAGGATAAGTGGTTGGGAATTGCCATTCTCCGGGAACAGTATCCAGCCTTTTACTGCATTGTCCGCAAATGATACCCTAGCACAGGTGCTCAGCTCCTCCCCTCCGGATATTTCATTCCGGTGGGATCTAGTTGGGCCCTTTCATACGCCATGGCAATATTTGTTATCCCATTTGGATTCAGTTAATTTAACACGTGGAGAGGATGTATTTCGTTGAAATCTCACGACATCTGGGTCATCCACAATTGACTCTATGTATCATGCCCTCATGCACTCAGAGATTCCGGTGGACAATAATTATAAAATATGGAGGTCGAAGATACCTTCAAAAAAACAAGATTTTCATGTGGTATCTGTCGGTCTCAAAACCGGTGGATCTCGGGTAGGGAGTCCTGAGTTGTGGATCTTGTATCGATGGGAGCAAGGGACGAAGGAGATGATGTTTATCCAGGTTTGGGTCCTCTCAAAGAGGTAAAACCTTACGTCCTGGTTGATTATATTGAAGTGTGTAGGATGATTACAGAGTCGACCTACCACGAGATCAGATGAACGAAACCCTAGGGGAATAGGATGATGGTTCTTCTCCTAGCCTCTACGGACTAAACCCCATGATTTATATAGACATCAGGGGTACTAGGATTACTCATAGTCGGTTACAATGAAGAGATAAACATGCCGATTCTCCCATATTGACTTGGAGGACACACCAAGGCTTCAAAGGTTCCCAATCTGGACACGGGGCCGCCTTATAGCTCGGCCTTCTAGTAGTTGCAAAGCGGCCCACTTGTCCGGCCCATAAGAGATAGACCGGCAGCCCGAGGACCCCTTAGTCTAGGACTCCCTCAGTATCTTCGTAGAGGAGTTGTACTAACTAAAGACAATCTCATCCGTAGCAACTGGCATGAAAGCAAGAAGTGTAATATTTATACTCAAGACAAGACGATCAAACACTTCTTCTTTCATTGCAAGTTTGTGTGCTCTATGTGGTCAGCTATTCATATAGCATTCAATTTTATCCGTCTACGAGTGTTGCCAATATATATGGTCACTGGCTTGACGGTATCTCAAATAGGTTTTGCATGCTAATAAGGGTGGGAACGTCTGCCTTATTATAGTCGCTTTGGCCATGTAGAAATGACATTGTTTCAATGGTTAAAGTCTTCCTTTGCAGGTTATTTCTGTTGCACGCACTGGCTTCGTATGTGGTCTATTTACACCAAACGAAGTATCAACCATTGTTTAAGGTTCCGTGTATGCGGTTGGAGCGAGTGGCCAGGAAGGGTTTTATCCAACATGGATGTCAATATAATCTCCGTATCGGTCCATCTTCTCCTTCGACATAGGCATAGTTCCAGTGTCGTAGAATTTTACTCAAGGTTGTCAGAATCGCGATTCTACGGCTTTACGATCCAAACTAAGCTCTCTGATTCTATGATTTTAGTTCATGGAATCTATGTTTCTACTATCTTGATAGTGAAGATTCTACGATTTGCGATCCTACCATCAAAGTTTCGATCCGATTCAAAATCGCGATTCTGACAACCTTGATTTTATTGTTCTCAATATGTCATTTTGTTTATTTATTTTTATCAAATTTGTTTTTGTTAGCTGTGTGTATCCTAGTTATGTAGAGGCCGGTTGTCGCTTAATATGTTTGTATGCGCTTGATGCTATATTTTAAGCTAATAAAAGTGCCCTTTGTTTACAAAAAATATGTCCTTGCTTCCACATAGGAGTACGATTGATACATACACCACACCAGCAGGGAAGGGAAAAGAGAGAGCTGCGATTCTTTGTGCGTATATATGTACGTACGTGTCTTTTGCACGTAGTTCTCTACTTTCCGTGACGTGTGGCATCCAGTTCCCTAGGAAAATTCTAGTACCAGCGTCTATGCTAATGCCATTATAGCTTGGGCCTTTGGGGTCTTTAGGTATGTGACCAACCAAGGTGCTCCTGGTAAAGCAAGAATGTCCTTACATTTTCTGAAGTTAGTAATAACTAGGAAAATTGCCCGTGCGTTGCAACGGGAGGAAAAAAAGTATCGCATGCCCCTAAGACATAAGCGTGGATCAAGACTCCCTCACATGTCCATGTCCTCTATTTTAACACGGTGCCGACCCATGTCGTCGCTTTTCTTCCTCACCACCCTCACTGATGTTGGCGACCGCCTAATCCTAATGTGTCTAAATGTATTCAATCACAATGCAATGAATCGAGCCACGGCACAACATGCCTGTGAGGGTCAGACGTGTTGAGGACTTGGTCATGAGAGTTAGTTCAGGACATACGACATCAATAAGGGTTAGCCAGTTCAAGGAACTGGATCACGGGACATCAAGCTCAAAGCACCGCTACTTGACTCTGTCAAGAAACCCATGCACCTACTCGTTTCAATTCAGAAATCAGAAAGCCAGGGCAAAATCGCACACATGCGTGTGTGTTCTAGCACATCTGGTAACTAACGACAACTAAGAAAATGCAACGTTCATAAATTGCTTTGCTTGTTGTTTTGTAAATCCGATTGCACATATGAACATAGAATAACATTGGAACATCCAATAAATGTAAACCAACAAAGAAAAGGTACAGAAGAACTGAGGAAACTCAGAGGCTCAGAACAAACTAAAAGACCATAAAATTCAGATAAATTACCTTTTGTACAATTTACAGGGACCCAAGGAGCAAGGATTCCCAATTAAAAACAGAGCAGAGAGATATTAACACAATAGAAAATCAAGAATAATTCAAAAAACATCTACTTCTATGGTAATATTGATACCACTCTTCTTCAGCAAGCAACCATCAACAGCTACATTCTTACTCTTGACAAAAGATGTTTGGGAGTTAGGCCTAAAACTTCAGAAAAAATACGCTGAGTTACGAATAGAATACCTGATTGAGAGCTGAGCTTACAGGCTAAGAGAATTGAGATTTCCATTGGCCAGGTCTACTGGAAGTTGTCTCCTGAGGTTCATACATAGGAAAGGAGTTTCAATAGAAGATTTGAACTTCAAGGTTATTATTTTCATGTGAAAAAAAAATCTTAAAGTGATCTTGTGAGCTACTTAACTAAGAATAACCTTAGTTCTGATGCTATATGAGGGAGTTCTTGTTGATTTGCGCAATCCAAGTAGCTAGCTGCCTTTAAAAAAAACATCTACAATGGCATGTCTTGATTCTGTACACAGAACATCAATTTTCAGCAATTACTCATCTTCTTTCACCAATCCTATAAGAATTGGCAAGTAGTCTTGTGCAAATCTATCACCATTTCCAATCTTATGCAGGCAAAATGCATACCAACATATACACTAACCAGGTAAATATGGGGATGCTACACAAACTTGAAGGCCTATAGAATGCAAATATTTTACCATTTCGGAGTGCACATATGTGTTGCAGATGTTTTAAGAAGGATGAGTTTCACATCTGAATAATTTAGATACAGATTATTAACATGATCGAGAATGCACCTCACTGCAGCAAAAATTGTCAACATCTCTCTCATCAGTCGAGTAGTTGCTTGCTGAATTTCTTATTAAGAAGCCAAATGATAACAAATAAAATACTTGCAACTAAATTGGAGATTTAAAAGGAAAGGAGAATGAACATACAAAGTAGTATAGTTCAGAAACAATTAAGTGCGTACTTCCTGTATTAAGTTTGATCCTATGATGATCAATATCACATTGTACACTGCACGAGGGAACCGGTGATTTGTGCAAACCACTTAATATTTCAGAGCAGTAGGTATTCTAACCACATCTCTAATATGTTAGAACCACAACTAAATCTAGGGTACTGCTCGTAATTAAGGATAATTTCTCTAGTTGCATAGAGAGTGAAAGGAGCTCCTTTGGTTGCAGTATGTGTGAATCTTTCTTTGCTGAGATCACGTGTATCCAAATAATTTCCAACTCCCAAACATTTGCTCGGTGACGGACTAAAAAAATGTTTGCAGTTATAAGACATAAATGTTTGTTACATTATCATGTAAAAAGCTACATTGCAAACCTATCTTCTTCATATTCAGAGAGTAAATAAACGAAACATTGGAATTGACGGCTATCTAGAAACATACTCCCTCTCTAAACAAATATAAGACCTATTAGATCACTAAGAAAATGAATACTTGATCACTCCCAACTGATATTTCCTTTGAGCTTGATGTTTGTGCGATTCTGGTCCCAACTTGAATTGTTGTTTTTGTGTTGAAATATGAAAGCTCTACCGAAAGCACAACAGACCAAGTAAAGGTGGTAATACTATTACTCGTTCAAAAAATCCTCCTATAACTAAAATATTTATCTTAGACCCATCCAGCAAACTATGTGTCATGTGTCTTTCATAAAAAAGAAATCCAAAGAAATATTGCAGATCAAGTAAGATAATCTATACAATCTCACATCAAGGAGAGCATCCCTCCTTCCATTTGGTCGGCCACTTTTATTTCAGGTATAACCGGGAAATTGATCGTAGTTGTCTGATGCTCATAATTCAATTCATTTTTTATCTGCAAGGATGTATAAAATGCTCTTCATTAGGCTAGTAGCAAAACTTACTAATGTGTGTGCCCGTCTATCGACTTGTATGTATCAGTAGAAAGACTACATCGTGCCATTAGGAAGAGGTACGTGCATACATGCAGGACTATGACTTTGCATATCTATGTGGCATCACAGAATGAATTCATTATCCATCTGCTAGACATTTTGACAAGAGCCAATGTAATTAGGACGTGCTAGGCGAGCAAACCTGGAGCTTGAGTCCATCATCAGGGCGGCCCTGTTTAAGTTTCAGGCCAGTTAATCCCCAAGCTCGTTTTATAATCTGCTGTCTCTTCCTTCTCTGTTGAATCAACCGATCCATGGCCTTGGTCTGCTGTCTAGTCTGTTTTGGTACAGATTCACAGAAGACACTAATCAAACATCACGACAGCATACTGTTTGGAATTCAGAAATCCATTCAAGTCATGCCCTGCAAAGGATGATTCATCAGTATATCGGATAAATCATCAAGAATGATTACCAACTGATTACCAACTCAAGCAGCATGTTCTAGAAAAAAATTCAGGCACGCCATGGTTTCCAATTCAGAAGATGAAACACAGCAAACAAGATGTTCAGGCCAATTCTAAAAATCAAACATACCGCTATCGAATCTTAGGCTGGCGTACTCCTTAGCCTTGCCTGGCAAGCCCGCCGGCCGGTCGCCGGAGCCGCCACCGCTATCGACCGCCTCCCTGACCCTGCGCCCCCTTCTCCCTCTCCTTTCTTCCTCTCTCCCTCACGCCCTGTCTCTCTTTCTACGGATGAGCAGGACGCCGCCGCCACCGGAGCAAGCCGCCGCGCCAGCAGCCGGATCCGCTCGTCTTCCTCGCGCCGGCGCCGCGGCCTCGCGTCACCCACCGGCCGCCTGCCCGTTCCGGCGAACTCCAGCGCCGCCAATCTTTTCCCCTGCGTCGAGGAGTTGCTCGAACCACCGCCGTCCGCTGCGTGCGCCAGGCAGCCCATCCAAATCTGCAGCTCGCCCGCGTGGGCTACCCCGATGGCCGGACAGGAAGACCATCCACGCGTGGCGGCGGCGGCGGCCGTACCCCGAGCTCTCCTTTGATGCATACATGCCCGTGTGTCCTGTATTTCTTTTTGGTTTCCAACCCTTGTGTTAGGCTGAATAAAATTAAGGCCCAAGCCCAGAAACGAACGAAACGTTTTCTCACTTTAAAAGGATCGCGCGTTAAATACAAGAAACTACATGGGCTTTTAATGAAAACATCCTAAACGAAACGTTTTCTGACTTAAAAAGGGACTGCGGGTTGAATAACTAAAACACCAGGGACTTTTCTGCAAAAGTACTAACGACGGACGACCAGAAGCAATCGCTGGTTTATTAGTAGGTAAAGATAAAGATTTCTATTTTTTTGGAAAAAGAAGACATCCAAGGGGCATCTTAGATATGATAAATATCATGAAAAAATAATCAGTATGGTGAAAAGACAACTAGACGCAGAACAAGTAGTACAAAATAACATTAATTCTTACTGCACCGGATGGATTGCATGCCCTAAAAGCCTTCACGAGCCAAAGATCGCCAAAATTGTTGTCAAATACATATGGATCGCTAGCTAGCATGCACGGTACATACATCGCTTAATCATGAAGTCTCTCTCTCTCTCTCTCTCTGTCTCAAGAAAAGATCGGGCATATGCATGAGTGCGTTGGAATCAAGATAGAATCTCCCGTTTTCCTCGCATCATTTTGTGTATGTATTGTTTCCCGGTCAAAACCGAGCTAAGAGTCAGGAGAAAAAACTAATCTTGGATAGACAAGGCGGTTCGTTTAGCGCCAAAATACAGCTCATAACCTGCACAAAAATAGCAGCTATATTGGACATTCCTTCCCCAAGGCTTGCCCGTTTCAGTTTTAACTGAGGGCATGTTGGTCTTTGACCGCGGTACATGTGTGCCCTCCTTGTCCTAATTAAGTAATCAGGGCCGCCTAATTGTCCTAATCTCGTGTTGAAAATCCACATCTTGTTACAAAAAGTGCCCGTATCTCATGGCCTATAATTAGCCCAGACTCCTAGTTCCTGATCTTCCTGTTCCTGGCCTTATAAATAGAAGCCGTTGCCATTTGCATGGTCTACGAGCTTCTCATCTCTTCCTCTTCCTCTTCCTATCTCCCTCTGCGGTTTCCCCCAGAAAAGATCGAAGCAAAACATTGGACGCCGGCCGGGGTTTCCAATCGACGGTGCACGCCATGCTCGACGACGATCAGTCCTTCACCGTATGTAAATCTTCTGACCATGATATAATTTACCGCTCGGTTCTCGGAAATCGTTTGCTTTTTTCTGCATGTTTTGATGATGATCCGCCTCCTTTTGCCATCTTGCCCATGCATGCTGTTGATGAGGATTCCGTTCAAATGGCCATTGGCAAATGATCTTTGCTAGACAAGCAGTTATGTGCACGGTGCAATAATTGTTTAGGTGTCTATCTATCACACCAAAGCCAAAAGCAGGGACGGGATCCAGAAGAGGAGGAAATCTTTCGGCTTTTGGACCCCGGCCCCGTTGCAGTACAGAGAGAATCGATGCCTCGACTTGATAGTTTTTGCTTCGTGATCTCGTTAACCTTTATGTCCGCATTGCGTGCGCCGCAGAGAATTCTGATCAGGACCGCCTCTGCTTGGCTTGGCTTAAATTCTCTCATCCTTAACAGTAAACATTCCTCGGCATACGGCATACGGACCTATACTTCCACTGTTCTATCCGTCCCAATTCCATCCTCATGGATGCAAAATTGAGCTGTGCAAATGCAGATACAACAGTACGGCATTTGATTCCCTCGCCCAAAACAGATTATATAAGGATCGTAGACGAAATGTGCTTGATCATGTAGATTGTAGGATGCATTTTGTCTTTCTTTCTGAATCAAGAATCATGGTGGCTAACAGTAGCATTTGCATTCTACAGGCGTGTACATGCGTACCTGGTCTCTCCTGTTGATCGGAGTTGAGGCATGAAACAAGGGGCGCTGACGAGTTTGTTGGTTTCTTGCAGGAGGGCATCTCGAGCCCCATAGCCGCGCACATCCTCGACTTCTGCGACGATGGCAGCGGCGGCGGCGACCTCTTCGGGGCGGTGAATGCTGCATCCGACGTGTTCGCTGCCTCGTCGGAGGACGCCTCCTCGTCGTCCACCGCCACGCCTCCCCTCTGCAGCCATGGCGACAACATGTCGTCGGGCGCGGCCGCGGCCACGACCACGGCCACCTTCTCCCCCTTGCCGTCCCTTGACTCCACACTCTCGGCGCTCCTCGAGGAAGACCAGCCGCCTGGCCCCGACGCCGAGCTCCTCCTCCCCATAGACTACGCATTCGCGGCGGCGGCGGCGGGCACGGACGAGGCCCAGACGGAGCAGCAACAGTTTGGCCAGATGGTGCTCCCGGTGGTGACCGCGGCAGAGCACCACCCGGCGCTGCAGACGCAAATGAGCAGCACGGCGTCCGAGCTCATGCAGCTCACCTCGGGATACACCGACGAGTGCTTCGCAGCGGCGCTGGCCGGAGGGTTCATGGGGCTGGAGGAGACCCTGTGCCAGCAGCAGCCTGGAGCGATGCTCCCCGGCGCCGCCGACGCGGCGACGCAGGGGTGTTACGCGACGCAGGGAGGTTTCTTCGGCGGCGGCGGTTGCACGGGCACCGTGATGTCGATGATGCTGGGGATGGAGGAGATGGGCGAGTACCAGAGGATGATGGAGGGCGGCGCGCTGGTGGACGCCGACTCCGCGGGGCAGATGGCGTTCCCTACCGCCGCAGAGATGCAGGTAGAAACCCCGAACGAATTCGCCAAGAATCGCAATCGAAATCGGTAGGACAGAGCATGACCGATCGTTTCGCGGTGGTATAGATGGGAGGCAGCGGGAGCCCCGGGCGGCTGCCGGCGGCGGGAGAGACCTCGAGCCTGGAGGACACGAGCCTCAAGGCCGCCCGCCTCTCCGTGGAGGAGAGGAAGGAGAAGATCCACCGGTACATCAAGAAGAGGAACGAGCGGAACTTCAGCAAGAAGATCAAGGTGGCCCACCAAACCAAAATCAATCACCTTGGAACGATCCATGCATGGTCCTCAACGCCGCTGACATATCCGATCGAAAATCTGCAGTACGCGTGCAGGAAAACCTTGGCGGACAGCAGGCCGCGCGTCCGCGGGAGGTTCGCCAAGAACGACGAGTACTGCGAAGCATCCACGGAGATCGGATCACAGAACCACGAGGAGTACGAGCAGATGGTAAGTCTGGATCAAATTTCATCGATCGCCAGCTCCGGCTCTGATCCGACGAGCATGTCGTCGCTAACGAGTTTTTCCATTTCAGCCGGGCGTGAAGGCGGAGGACATGCTCGACCCCGACGCGCTGGCGCACATCAGCGGGATGAGCTCCTACATGTACAACCACACGGTGGAGTCGTGGATATAATCTGACTCACGACGCTAATTCCATTTTTCCCTCAACCTATTTTACACGTGCAGATTTTTAACAGCCTGTTTAACTTGATTTTGGTCCCGTGGAATAATTTTGTAGCTCCTGAAGCGGCGAGTTGAATTTACTTACCATGTAGGGTCGGCCCGTCTGTTGTGTCAGTCGAAATCTGCTTTTCGCTTGTTGCAGCTAATTCTTGCAGGTGAATGTGAGGTTTTAGAGTTTGCAGAGGAGTTGTGTACTTGGCTTTTTTTAATAGAAAACACAGCTTCAGGGATCATGTATCTGGTCTTGCTCTTTTCCAATTCAACTCAACTCTGAGAATTGCAGGGATACAGGTAGACTATACCGGCGCATTTTTTTTTGTAAAATACGTAATCGGGAATTGTTGCTGCAATACATTATAAGATTTACCACTGAAATGTACAGACAATTGTAAAAGTAGAGTCAATATAGCGTGTCGGTGCAACTGTAGTCATACTACTTTCTCCCCTTGTGGACCCCCCGAATTCGTTTATGTGTTGCAGTTGGAGCCGCAACTCATCGAGTGTGACCAGAATTCAAAGAGGGATGGCGTCTTTATGTTATCATACGCAGTTGCAGTCGATGCAGTTGTAGTCATACTACTTTCTCCCCTTGCGGACCCCTCGAATAATTCGTTTATGCATTGCATCTACAGCAGCAATGCTATCTGGCTTGGTTTCGTTAATGAAATCGGAGGGATCACCCCCTCTTTCGCTCGAAAAAAGCTACAGCCGCAACTCATCAAGTGTGTCCACAATTCAAAGAGGGAGGTGTCTTCATGTCTCCCGAGACTCGAGGTCTCTCCCATCGCCGACATGACCCATCAGATCGCTAGATTCGAATGGGCAACCTACAATCAAAGAAATCACTGCATGCTACATTGAAAGGATCGATGTGGTCGATAGAGGGAGTGAATAGGAGACTGCAAATTTTAATCTTAATTATCAATTTTAGGGAAATATGTATAAATCAGGTTCTCTAGATATGCAAGTAGATGAACACAAGCTATATGACAAAGAAACTCAAAGCAATGTAAGCTAGGCAACAAACTAATTAGCAAGCCCACAAACTTACAAAGAAAAGTAAAGCGCGGAAAGATTTACTATAAGTGAGTCGAAGACGCTGATTTTATCCCGAAGTTCACATTTCCTTGGGGAAGTGCTAATCTCCGTTGGTGCGGTGCCGGAACCAAGGCTTTGGAACGCCAGCAAGTGGCTCACCTTATTCTCCTCAAGTCGCCCCAACGGATGAGCCTCGAATCACTCGGGGTTGATCTTGAAGGCAACCACCAGACCTTTACACACGTCTCTCGGACACACGACACGCAAGGAAGCTTCCGGAGGAACCACTACCGCCTAGGAGCCCAAGCTCCAAGAGTAACAAGTGTTGGTGAAAAACTAATTGGGGAAACACAAATTGGTTTGGTGGAAATGTAGATACGGTGAATATCTTCCAATCCCCAAAGAATCGGAGTGCTTGGATGGAGGGATGGAAGATATCAACCGTTTAGGGTTTGGGGGATGGCGGAGCAGCTTGAGCAATGGTTAGGTTGAGTAGACTACATAGAGGTGAACCAACACCCAAAGTATGCGGAGAGGTAGCCCTCCCTCTGGGACCTGGGGTTCCAGGACCCCGAGCACCCGTGACATCCAAAGGCACATGCTTCTTCTCGGGTTACTTTGAGCACGCAGGGGTCCAGGACCCCGAACACCCGAACCTTCTGGTACATGCATTTTTAACCTTGTTTTTACACTGATTTCAACAAACGTTGGAGGGGAAGGCAATTATATGATTAATATGAATTTCCCCAACACTCTCAAGTTGAGAACACTCATTGTTTTCTCTCAACCAGGAAGGTGTTGGGCCTCAAGTGCAAGGGTTTATAGGAAGCGACATTCTTTCCTCCAAGTAGATGACCTTAAAGTTTATCGAACTAGTAGGAGCTTTGAATTTCAACCAATGGTAAGTACCTACTAACAAATACAAAATTTTCATTGGCCCCCAACGAAACTAGTAAGATTGTTAGTCCTACTATCCTTGCTAATTACAAGGATTAAACACAAAGTGTGTTTGGAAGATTATGGATGCATGGGAAATGAAAGTACGGTTCAGATTGTGAAGAAAGTAAAACAAGAAGATTGATGTTGTATGCAACAAGAGAAGATGGACTAGGATCCATACGTTCAGTAGTGGCCTCTCTCTAAAATAAATAGCAAGGATGGATTGTTAATGATGTATCTCTGTTCGATTTGAAATAAAGCTAGCCATGATAGTGTCACCTCAAAACAAAAGAGGATGCATTATACACGCACAAACGCACATGTCCTTGTTTTATTGATCCTTAACTGGAGTTGCTTAAGAGTTATTGGTTTCTAAGGAAGGTGATGCAACGAAATAAATGCCAAAATTAATCTGAACATCATGTTTCTCTGCACTGGTATTCCCGTGTTTGCATGAAAAAATACAATATGTGTGCAAGCAATGATTTTTCCTACTGTTAACCCGAGAACCAATAGCGACAAGAAGAAAACCGTACTGAGGTGTGGCTTTCTGCTGGGTTGGACTCTGTTGTAAATCTGGCTATGGCTGAGAAGCCTTCTTGAGTTATGAGATATTGTAGGATCGAAAGTATGTCTAGAGAGGGGGTGATTAGACTACTTGACCAAATAAAAATCTAGCCTTTTCCCAATTTTAAGTCTTGGCATATTTTAGCAACTTATCACTAGTCAAGCAATCAACCTACACATGCCATTCTAAGAGTATAGCAGCGGAATGTAAATCATTGCATATGAAGGTAAAGGGGGGGAGTTTGGATGGAGCAAACGCAATGTAGACACGGAGATTTTTGGCGTGGTTCCGATAGGTGGTGCTATCGTACATCCACGTTGATGGAGACTTCAACTCACGAAGGGCAACGGCTGCGCGAGTCCACGGAGGGTTCCACCCACGAAGGGTCCAGAAGAAGCAACCTTGTCTATCCCACCATGGCCATCGACCACGAAGGACTTGCCTCACTTGGGTAGATCTTCACGAAGTAGGTGATCTTCTTGCCCTTACAAACTCCTTGGTTCAACTCCACAGTCTTGACGGAGGCTTCCAAGTGACACCTAACCAATCTAGGAGACACCACTCTCCAAAAGGTAATAGATGGTGTGTTGATGATGAACTCCTTGCTCTTGTGCTTCAAATGATAGTCTCCCCAACACTCAACTCTCTCTCACATATTTGGATATGGTGGAAAGATGATTTGAGTGGAAAGCAACTTGGGGAAGGCTAGAGATTCTTGTGGTTGGATTGGAATTTCTTGATCTCAACACATAAGTAGGTGGTTCTCTCTCAGAAAATGAATGCTGGAAGTGTAGGCGCGTTCTGATGGCTCTCTCTCCCAATGGAGGAAGGTTGGAGGGGTATATGTAGTGACCAGACCTCAAACGGTCTGATCTCTGTGCATCAGTGTCATCCCTGGATCGGTAATGCTGACACGCACAGTACTTGAAGGATTTATAATAGAGTAGCAATCGCACACTTATTACATCGAATGTCTCAGAAGAGAACTTATTACAATAAATATGGCTTAAGGCCATCTAAAAACGATAACAGCGGAAGACTTGGAAGATAAAGCGAGTCCATCAACTCCAACGGCATCACTGAGTGAAAGATCACGACCTAAGGCACCTTACTCATCGTCTGAAAAGTCTGCAACATGAACGTTGCAGCCCAAAAACGGGTCAGCACATGGAATATGCTGGCAATGTAACACACAGAGAGTAATGAATAGAATAATGCTATCACTACATGCAAATATGGCTGGTGGAAAGCTCTATGGTTACAGTTTTGCATAAAGCCAATTTTTCCCTACAACAAAGGAATAAATTTTATTTAACTATCATGGTGGTTGTTAAACATTGAGAAGGTAATCCCCCTCTCAATCCCAATTAAGCATCAACATTAAACCCAACAAATTAAATTAAGAATGATGAGATCCATATGATAATCCAAGTACTAGATACTCAAAACGTCCATAACCGGGGACACGGCTAACCATGATTAGTTTGTACACTCTGCAGAGGTTTGCACACTTTTCCCCACAAGACTCGATCTCCTCCGTTGGATTTCTCGCACTACATGATGTTTGAGAAACGTATGACCGAGACACAGTTTTTCAGAAGCGTTAGCACCTTACGATGGGTAGACAGTACCACCTACATCCCCTACATCTGCTAGTCTACCACTGTAAGAGTTCACACGACTTAATCAACTATGGTAGGGCCCATAGTAGCTTGCGGTTGCACACGGAAGTTTCTAGCATAAAAAATCTCATGATCCCTTTGAGCCTGGGTGGCGGTCCATAGGAGAATCACACGGTACCCTGGGATTTCCAAAAATACAGGCAACACTGGGTTCCCCAGGTGCCTCAGTCCATCCAGATATGTATTTAAGTTGCCACCTTAAGTTAATCATCAATTAACAATACTCACATCTGTCATGGATACACTCACCCAATCCACGTCTACAAGCATAGCATAGCAATACAAGCAAACGTAGAAGTAACTCCCAAAGGTTTGATAATAAATAGGACAATAGGTACTACCTCATCTACTTCCCAAACCCACATATTAATCAGATGCTAACCATGCAATTGTTTGAGGGTTGATCTAATGCAATAAAACTGGGTAGTAAAGAGATATGATCAAAGTGTTACTTGCCTTGCTGATGATCCCTGAAACCTAGAGACTCGTAGTAGCACACTGTGCACTCCGGGTACTCTATCGCAAACAAATAGGCATACAATAAGCACTCATCCAGAAGCATGGGTAAAACTCAAATAAGAGACCTAACCAGAAAGTTCAACTTAAGAACTCCAGTTTGCAACAAGAATCAAATCAAACGAAGCAACGAAACTCGAACGGCGAAAGAAACAAGCTTCGTTTACTAATTTGGACCTAAGTCAAATTTTACAGCAGCAAAAACTTGTTTAAGTTGGTTAAACAGAAAGAGGGCTTCGAGACGAAACTCCAGGCGCTTGAATCGCCTGGTTCCGATAAACGGGCGAAAAGATAAAGTAAAACGAAAATCAGGGCAGAAACCGTGATCGAAAATAATCGCAGAAAAACCCTGGAAAAAGAAAAACTAATGAACAGGCTAACGAACGAACGTTCGCTGTCTACGACTAAACGGTGAAAACCGTTCATTAAAACGAACGACAAATAGGCGTTCGCTAAATAAAATAAACCAGAAAAAACTAAACCGATCTAAAAAAAAGCGACTACGGGTTTTCAGAAAAACCGGGCGGTTTTCTAGAGAAAACGGCCGGCGACTGCGATGAATCTGGCAGCTACCTCGGCGGGGTCCGGCAAGGGGGGGCGGCGGCTCCGGCGGGGCGGGCAGTGGCGGCGGTTCTGGTGGCGGGCTCCGGCGACGGGCGGGACGGGCGGCGGCGGCGGCTGGCGGCGCGACGCGGCGCGTGGATCGAGGCGGCGCGGCGGCTTAGGGTTTCGGGTGCGGGGCTGCGGCTCGGGCCTCCGCGGCTTAAAAAGGCCGGACGGGTTGGAGTCCCAGACGGACACGGCCCAGTTAGGTCGGTAACTCTATTTTTTTTAAATAAATTCTGCACAGAAAAACAAAATAAAGAAATACTAAACAGACTCCAAAAATCCTGAAATAAAATTTCCCCGTCCTCTAAAAATCTAACGGACAAGGTGAACATTTATTTGGGCATATAATGCAATTTCTTAAAATGCATATTTTTTCCTAATTCAAAGAAAATAGCAATAAAACTCCGAAATAAAATCTTATTTGATTTTAATATTAAATCCCCAATATTTCTTTGTTTTGGGAAAGTCATTTTATTCCCTCTCGTTTATTTTTATAAAAGAAATATACGAAGATAAAATAATTAAAATCAAACGATCCTCTTTTCAAAAATTTGAGAAAACTCAAATATGAAAATGAAGAAATCCCCAACTCTCTCCATGGGTCCTTGAGTTGCGTAGAATTTCTAGGATCAAGCCAAAATGCAATTAGAATATGATATGCAAAGATGATCTAATGTATAACATTCCAAATTGAAAATTTGGGATGTTACAAACCTACCCCCCTTAAGATGAATCTCGCCCTCGAGATTCGGGTTGGCTAGAAAATAGGTGAGGGTGGTCCTTCCGTAGGTCTTCCTCTCGCTCCCAGGTGGCTTCATCCTCGGTACGGTGGCTCCATTGAACTTTGCAGAACTTGATAACCTTGCTGCGCGTGACTCTGCTGGCAAACTCGAGAATCTTGACTGGTTTCTCTTCATAGGTCAAATCGCTATCCAACTGAATCGCTTCCAGTGGCACTGTATCTCTCAGAGGGATATCGGCCATCTCCACGTGGCACTTCTTTATCTGGGAAGCGTGGAACACATCATGAACTCCAGACAATCCTTCGGGCAATTCCAACTTGTAAGCAACTTCTCCCATACGCTCCAAAACTTTGTATGGTCCCACAAAACGTGGCGCTAACTTTCCCTTAACTCCAAAGTGCTTAACTCCTCGAAGTGGGGACACTTGAAGATAAACTCTATCTCCGACTTCGTAAACTGTCTCCTTGCATTTAGAATCCGCATAGCTCTTCTGCCTGGACTGGGCTACCTTGAGTCTATCGCGAATCAGCTTAACCTTCTCTTTAGATTCCTTAATCAAATCTGGGCCAAACAACTGAAAGTCTCCAACTTCATACCACAACAACGGTGTCCTGCACCTCCTTCCGTACAAAGCTTCGAAAGGGGCCATCTTCAAACTAGATTGATAAGTGTTGTTGTAAGAGAACTCTGCATAAGGTAAATTGTCATCCCAACTAGATCCATAATCTAGCGCACAAGCTCTCAACATGTCCTCCAGAACCTGATTGACTCTCTCTGTGTGTCCATCTGTCTGTGGATGAAAGGCAGTACTGAACTCTAGCCTGGTACCCATAGTTTCGTGCAACTGATTCTAGAACTTTGAGGTAAACTGGGTTCCTCTATCTGATACAATGGTCCTTGGAACTCCATGCAGACATACGATCCTGGTCATGTATATCTTTGCCAACTTAGTACTTGTGTAAGCGGTCTTCACTGGGATGAAATGAGCTACCTTCGTCAACCGATCGACTACAACCCATATCGAGTCATAGCCTGAATGAGTCCTGGGTAATCCCGTGATAAAATCCATGCCTAGCTTATCCCACTTCCATTCGGGTATCGGCAATGGCTGTAGCAATCCTGCTAGCTTCTGATGCTCTGCCTTTACTCTCTGACATACATCACAAACTGCTACATACTCCGCAATATCCTTCTTCATTCCGGTCCACCAGAAACTGTCCTTCAAATCTAGGTACATCTTGGTATTTCCTGGATGAATCGAATACGGTGAATCATGGGCCTCCTGCAGAATCAACTTCCTGATCTCCGGGTCATTAGGCACATATACTCGGTCCTCAAACCATAGGGTATTGTGCTCATCCTCACGAAATCCCTTAGCTTTTCCTTTGCTTATCTTCTCCTTTATCTCGGCAATCTCCTTGTCGGTCTTCTGAGCTTTTCTGATCTTATCCATCAAAGTAGACTGAATCGCTAATGCTGCTACATAGCCTCTCAGAACTATCTCCAAACATAGCTCGCGAAGATCCTCGGCTAACTCCTTGGGTAACTCTCCGGTCATGAGTGTGTTGACATGACTCTTGCGGCTCAACACATCGGCTACTACATTAGCCTTTCCTGGATGATAGTGCAGCCTCATATCATAATCTTTAATGAGCTCCAACCATCTCCTTTGCCTGAGATTCAACTCCTTCTATGTGAAGATATACTTCAAACTCTTGTGATCCGTATACACCTCACAATGGTTTCCGATGAGAAAATGTCTCCATGTCTTCAACGCGTGCACTACGGCTGCTAACTCCAAATCATGTGTAGCATAATTCAACTCATGGGGTTTAAGCTGTCGTGAGGCATAAGAAACAACTCTTCCCTCCTGCATAAGCACTGCTCCAAGTCCTCGACGTGAAGCGTCGCAATATACTTCATAATCCTTGCGCTGATCTGGCAGAATCAACACCGGTGATGTAACCAAACGTTTCTTCAACTCTTGGAAACTCGCCTCACATTCCTCAGTCCATTTGAATTTGGTGTCCTTCTTGAACAACTCCGTCATGGGCTTTGCAATCTTCGAGAAATTCTCAATGAACCTCCGGTAGTATCCTACGAGTCCAAGAAAACTCCGGATCTCTCCAACTGACGTGGGTGCTTCCCAGTTTGTCACAATGACAACTTTGGTGGGGTCTACTGCTATTCCTTCTCCGGATATAACATGTCCGAGGAGTCCAACTTTCTTCAACCAAAACTCACACTTACTGAACTTGGCATATAACTGATGTTCTTTGAGCTTCCAAGTACCAAGCGCAAATGCTCCTTATGCTCCTCTTTGTTCTTTGAGTAGAACGAGATATCATCAATGAACACCACGACGAACTTATCCAAAAACTCCATAAACACCTTGTTCATCATGTTCATGGAATAGGCAGGTGCGTTAGTCAGACCAAATGACATAACGGTATACACATATAGCCCGTACCTTATGGCAAAAGTTGTCTTAGGTATATCCTGCTCACGAATCTTCAGCTGGTGGTATCCTGATCGCAGATCGATCTTGGAAAATACTTTGGCTCCTTGCAATTGGTCAAACAAATCGTTGATCATCGGTAGTGGGTACTTGTTCTTGATTGTTACTTCATTCAATCCTCGATAATCAATAACCATCCTCAACGATCCATCCTTCTTCTTCACCAGAAGCACTGGTGATCCCCAAGGTGACGAACTTGGGCGAATATAGCCTTTATCCAATAACTCCTTAATCTACTTCTTAATTTCCTCCAGATCCTTTGCGGGCATCCTGTAGGGTCTCTTAGATATTGGCCCTGTGCATGGAAAAATCTCAATAAAAAAAATCAATGTCTCTATCCGGTGGCATGCCTGACAACTCTTCTGGAAATACATCAGGGAAATCCTTCACCACTAGTACTTCCTCCTTTACAACTCCTGATAAGGAATTCACTTGAGTCCTCTTCGGCACATGCCATGATACATACTTGATCCTTCTTTCTTCTGGGGTGGTAAGCAAAATCGACTTACTGGCGCATTCAATGTTCCCTCCATACTTTGATAACCAATCCATGTCTAATATCACATCCAGTCCTTGCGACTCCAATACTATTAGGTCTGAGAGGAACACATAGTTACCAATCCTTAATGGTAACCGATCACACCATAGACTAGCCATATACTCTGCTCCTGGCGAGGTTACTAACATGGGTGACCTAAGGCTTGGGTTGGCAGTTTATACTTATCCACAAATGCCCTTGATATGTATGAATGCGATGCACCAGTATCAAAAAGAACGATTGCAGTAAATGACTTAACCAAAAACTTACCTATTACTGCATCTGGCTGCTCTTCAACCTCCTCCATTTTAACGTGGTTCACCTGTGCCCTGTTGAAAGGGTTAGGCTTATTCCCAGAGCTTCCATTGCCGTTTCCGTTCTTAGCTTCAGGACATTCATTGGCATAATGTCCAATCTTCTGGCACTTGTAGCAAGTAACATGGCTCAGATCCTTCTTAGCTGGTGTTGATGGGTTGGTACGGTTCTGGCCGCTGCTTCCTCCATTCCCATTGCCATTCTTGGGGCCATATTGGTTGTGCGAACTCCCTCCATTATGATTGTGACCTCCATGGGTATGCTGAAAAGGCCCTCCCGAGTTCGGGGTAAAACGAGGCTTCTGCTGAGCTCCAGAATTGTACTTCCCTTGTTCATACTTCCTCTTGCGGCTGTCAATCTGCTGCTGCTTCCCTTCAATCATGAGAGCTCTATCTACCAACTCTTGGTAGTTGTTGATGGTTGCCACCATCAACTGCATGCTCAGCTCATCATTCAGTACTTCCAAAAACTTCTCCTGCTTAGCTGCATCCGTAGCAACATCATCTGGGGCATAATGTGCTAGCTTACTAAAATCATCCACATACTGGCCAACTGTACGTCCTCCTTGGTGCAAGTTGTGAAACTCACACTTCTTCATGGCCATAGCTCCTGCTGAAACAAGGGCAGTACGAAAAGCCTGCTCAAACTGGTCCCATGTGACAGTGTCAATGGGGTAAGTGGTTGTGAAATTCTCGCACCATGATGCTGCGGGTCTGATACGTCTCCGTCGTATTTACTTTTCCAAACACTTTTGCCCTTGTTTCGGACTCTAACTAGTATGATTTGAATGGAACTAACCCGGACTGACGCTGTTTTCAGCAGAATTGCCATGGTGTTGTTTTATGTGCAGAAAACAAAAGTTCTCGGAATGACCTGAAACTCCACGGAATATCTTAGAATAAATAATAAAAAATCCTCGCCAAAGATGAAGACCAGGGGGCCCACACCCTATTCACGAGGGTGGGGAGCACCCCTCCCCCCTGGGAGCGCCCCCTACCTCATGGGCCCCGTGGTGGCCCTCTGACGCCAACTCCAACTCCATATATTGGCTTTCGGGGAGAAAAAATCAAAGAGAAAGTTTCATCGCGTTTTACGATACAGAGCCGCTACCAAGCCCTAATCTCTCTCGGGAGGGCTGATCTGGAGTCCGTTCGGGGCTCCGAAGAGGGGGATTTGTCGCTGTCGTCATCATCAACCATCCTCCATCACCAATTCCATGATGCTCACCGCCGTGCGTGAGTAATTGCATCCTAGGCTTGCTGGACGGTGATGGGTTGGATGAGATTTATCATGTAATCAAGTTAGTTTTGTTAGGGTTTGATCCCTAGTATCCATTATGTTCTGAGATTGATGTTGCTATGACTTTGCTATGCTTAATGCTTGTCACTAGGGCCCGAGTGCCATGATTTCAGATCTGAACCTATTATGTTTTCATGAATATATGTGTGTTCTTGATCCTATATTGCAAGTCTATAGTCACCTACTATGTGTTATGATCCGGCAACCCCGAAGTGACAATAATCGGGACCACTCTCGGTGATGTCCATAGTTTGAGGAGTTCATGTATTCACTATGTGCTAATGCTTTGTTCCGGTTCTCTACTAAAAGGAGGCCTTAATATCCCTTAGTTTCCAATAGGACCCTGCTGCCACGGGAGGGTAGGACAAAAGATGTCATGCAAGTTCTTTTCCATAAGCACGTATGACTATATCGGAATACATGCCTACATTACATTGATGAACTGGAGCTAGTTCTGTGTCATCCTATGTTATGACTGTTACATGATGAACCACATCCGGCATAATTATCCATCACTGATCCGGTGCCTACGAGTTTTCCATATACTGGTTCTCGCTTATTTACTTTTCCGTTGCTACTGTTACAATCACTACAAAATACCAAAAAACATTACTTTTGTTGTCTTTACTTTTGTTACCGTTACCACTACTATCATATTACTTTGCTACTAAACACTTTGCTACAGATACTAAGTTTCCAGGTCTGGTTGAATTGACAACTCAGCTGCTAATACTTGAGAATATTCTTTGGCTCCCCTTGTGTCGAATCAATAAATTTGGGTTGAATACTCTACCCTCGAAAACTGTTGCGATCCCCTATACTTGTGGGTTATCAAGACCTTTTTCTGGCGCCGTTGTCGGGGAGCATAGCTCTATTCTTTGAGTCACTTGGGATTTATATCTGCTGGACACTATGAAGAACTTGAAAGATGATCGAACTACTATTTTGCCCTCAACTACGAGGGGAGCTAAGGGACTGCCATCTAGCCTTGCACTAGATTCTCCTTCTATTATGAGTAAGTTTGCGACACCTAAACCTACTACTGCTATTGATTCTGATATGTCGCATGTTATTGATGATGCCACTTCTGCTATGCATGACACTTATGATGAAACTACTTCTATGCTTGATACTACTGTGCCACTTGGCGAATATCTTGATAAGAAAATTGCTAGGTCTAGAGAAAGAGAAATTATTGAAACTGAACATGATGATGTTAGTGATGATGAAAATATGCCTGCTATTCCTGAGGGTTATCTTTTTAATGCTGAATCTATTGAAGCTGTTCTTGCTTGCCAGGATAGTCTTGAACGTAAGAGGTTGGTAGTTAAGTGGAGTAAAGAATCTTTTAGAGATAGGATGAGACCCGACCCTGCTTTTGCTAGTTCACCTATCTGTGTTCCTGATCAAGATTATTATGATTTTTCTGTTGATCCAGATATAAATACTTTGGTTGAATCTGATCCTTTTAATGGCTATGAATCTGAAACTGTTGTGGCACATCTTCGTAAGTTAGATGATATAGCTGCCATGTTTACTAATAATGAGAGATCGTGCTACCTTTATTTACTCAAAATATTTCCGTTCTCATTAAAGGGTGATGCTAAGAAATGGTTTAATTCTCTTGATCCTGGTTGTGTGCAAAGCCCCCAGGATATGATTTATTACTTCTCTGCTAAATATTTCCCTGCTCATAAGAAACAAGCTGCTTTGAGGGATATATATAATTTTGTGCAAATTGAAGAAGAGAGTCTCCCACAAGCTTGGGGGAGGCTTCTCAAGTTACTTAATGCTTTGCCTGATCATCCTCTTAAGAAACCTGAAATATTTGATATCTTTTATAATGGACTAACTGATGCTTCCAGAGATTACCTGGATAGTTGTGCTGGTTCTCTTTTCAGGGAAAGAACACCAGATGACGCTGAAATTCTATTGAATAATATGTAGGCAAATGAAAATAATTGGGCACCTCCCGAGCCAGCTCCTGAGCCAATTACTGAGCCTATTCCTAAACCAACTCCGAAGAAGAGAGGTGTTCTATTTCTCAGTCCCGAAGATATGCAAGAGGCAAAGAAATCTATGAAAGAAAAAGGTATTAAAGCTGAAGATGTTAATAATTTACCTCCTATTGAAGAAATACATGGTCTTAATTTACCGCCTGTTGAAGAAGTATATGATCTCAATTACTTATTTACTGAAGAACCTCCCGATATCCCGACACATGTAGTAAAGGTAAATTCTCTCTATAGGTATGATAAAGCTAAAGTCCCTCCTACTAAAATTGCTAGTTAGTGCTTGGATGAGTTTGATGACTTTATGTTTAAGTAAGATGACTTTAATGCTTATTTTGGTAGACAATTAAAACAGAATACCTTTATGATTAAACGCTTGAGTGATTATATGGCTGATATTAGAGGTGAACTTAAACTTGTTAGCAAACATGCTTCTATGGTTACCACTCAAGTAGAACAAGTACTTAAAGGTCAGAAAGAAGTGCTTGATGAAATGAATAGTAAGAAAAATGATTATGCTGTTAGAGTGGCTACTAGAACTGGTAGAATGACTCAGGAACCTTTGTATCCTGAAGGTCACTCTAAGAGAATCGAGCAAGATTCTCAGAGAAATAATATTGATATGCCTAGTTCTTCTAAGAGGAAGAAAAAGAAAAATGATAGGACTGTGCAAACTTCTAGTGAACCTATTGCTGAACCACCTGATAATCCAAATGATATCTCTATGTCTGATGCTGAAACACAATCTGGTAATGAACATGAACCCAGTGAAAATGTTAATGATAATGTTCATGATGATGCTCAACCTAGTAATGATAATGAAGTAGAAGTTGAACCTGTTGTTGATCTTGATAACCCACAATCAAAGAATCAACGTTATGATAAAAGAGACTTTGTTGCTAGGAAACATGGTAAAGAAAGAGAACCATGGGTTCAGAAACCCATGCCTTTTCCTCCCAAACCATCCAAGAAAAAGGATGATGAGGATTTTGAGCGCTTTGCTGAAATGATTAGACTCATCTTTTTGCGTATGCGATTAACTGATGTGCTCAAAACAAATCCTTATGCTAAGTACATGAAGGATATCATTACTAATAAAAGAAAGATACCGGAAGCTGAAATTTCCACCATGCTTGGTAATTATACTTTTAAGGGTGGAACACCAAAGAAACTTGGAGATCCAGGAGTACCTACTATACCATGCTCCATTAAAAGAAATTATGTTAAAACTGCTTTATGTGATCTTGGAGCCGGTATTAGTGTTATGCCTCTCTCTTTATATCGTAGACTTGACTTGAATAAGTTGACACCTACTGAAATATCTTTGCAAATGGCTGATAAATCAACTGCTATACCTGTCGGTATTTGTGAGGATGTGCCTCTTGTAGTTGCAAACGTTACTATTTTAACGAACTTTGTTATTCTTGATATTCCCGAGGACGATAGTATTGTTGGGGAACGTAGCAGAAATTCAAAATTTTCCTACGTGTCACCAAGATATATCTATGGAGAAACCAGCAACGAGGGGAAGGAGAGTGCATCTACATACCCTTGTAGATCGCTAAGCGGAAGCGTTCAAGAGAACGAGGTTGAAGGAGTTGTACTCGTCGTGATCCAAATCACCGGAGATCCTAGTGCCGAACGGACGGCACCTCCGCGTTCAACACACGTACAGCCCGGTGACGTCTCCCATGCCTTGATCCAGCAAGGAGAGAGGGAGAGGTTGAGGAAGACTCCATCCAGCAGCAGCACGACGGCGTGGTGGTGGTGGAGGAGCGTGGCAATCCTGCAGGGCTTCGCCAAGCACCTACGGGAGAGGAGGAGGTGTCACGGGAGGGAGGGAGGCGCCAGGGACTCAGGTATGGTTACCCTCCCTCCCCTCCACTATATATAGGGGCAAGGGAGAGGGGGGAGGCGCAGCCTTGCCCCTTCCTCCAAGGAAGGGGTGCGGCCAAGGGGGGAGGAGTGCCTCCCAAGTCAAGTGGAGGCCTCCCCCTTTAGGGTTTCCCCCCTCCCATGCGCATGGGCCTTGGGGGGGCTGGTGCCCCTGGCCCATTAAGGCTAGGGCGCCCCCCTACAGCCCATGCTACTGTATTGGACGTGGTGGAACAATTTCCGGACTTCCGGACCCCTCCGGAATCCTCCGGAACCTTCCCGGTACAATACCGAAAAAACCTGAACTTTTTCCGGAACCCGAACAACAACTTTCCATATATAAATCTTTACCTCCGGACCATTCGGGGAACTTCTCGTGACGTCCGGGATCTCATCCGGGACTCCGAACAACATTCGGTAACCACATAAAAACTTCCTTTATAACCCTAGCGTCATCGAACCTAAAGTGTGTAGACCCTACGGGTTCGGGAACCATGCAGACATGACCGAGACGTTCTCCGGTCAATAACCAACAGCGGGATCTGGATACCCATGTTGGCTCCCACATGTTCCACGATGATCTCATCGGATGAACCACGATGTCAAGGACTCAATTGATCCCGTATACAATTCCCTTTGTCTAGCGGTATTGTACTTGCCCGAGATTCGATCGTCGGTATACCGATACCTTGTTCAATCTCGTTACCGTCAAGTCTCTTTACTCGTTCCGTAACACATCATCCCGTGATCAACCCCTTGGTCACATTGTGCACATTATGATGATGTCCTACCGAGTGGGCCCAGAGATACCTCTCCGCTTACACGGAGTGACAAATCCCAGTCTCGATTCGTGCCAACCCAACAGACACTTTCGGAGATACCTGTAGTGCACCTTTATAGCCACCCAGTTACGTTGTGACGTTTGGTACACCCAAAGCACTCCTACGGTATCCGGGAGTTGCACAATCTCATGGTCTAAGGAAAAGATACTTGACATTAGAAAAGCTTTAGCATACGAACTACACGATCTCTATGCTAGGCTTAGGATTGGGTCTTGTCCATCACATCATTCTCCTAATGATGTGATCCCGTTATCAACGACATCCAATGTCCATAGCCAGGAAACCATGACTATCTATTGATCACAACGAGCTAGTCAACTAGAGGCTCACTAGGGACATATTGTGGTCTATGTATTCACACGTGTATTACGATTTCCGGATAATACAGTTATAGCATGAATAAAAGACTATTATCATGAACAAAGAAATATAATAATAACACTTTTATTATTGCCTCTAGGGCATATTTCCAACAAGTATGTCTATTATTCTTGGAAGACCTTTCCTTAATACTGCAGGGGCTGTTATTGATTGCAACAAAGGCAATGTCACTTTTCATGTTAATGGTAATGAGCATACGGTACACTTTTCGAGGAAACAACCTCAAGTTTATAGCATCAACTCTATTGGAAAAATTCCATCGATTATATTTGGAGGTTTTGAATTTCCTCTACCTACTGTCAAGAAGAAATATGATAAACTTATTATTGGGGATGTCCATATCCCCGTTGAGGTAACATAGTGTTATTCGAAATTTCTCCGGTTCCATGATTATCGGAATGAGTTTGTTAACAAGACTTGATCAACCTTGTTAGTGGATTCTTTTTGATGAGCATGAGATGGATGAAACTAGAAGCACAACCTTCTATACCCTCTTTATATTTTCTGTTATTTAGTAGAAATAAAGTAAAATAGTATTTTTCTGTCTGTTTCCTGACTTATCCGTGCAATATAAAAATATCCCGAAAATAAAAGTCCTTATAATGCCATGCCAATTTAATATGATTTTTTCGGGAATATTTGAGAATTTACTGTGCAAAAATTACCACGGGGGGAGCTGCCACCTGGCCACGAGGGTGGAGGGCGCGCCCTACCCCCCTAGGCGCGCCCCCCTACCTCGTGGGCCCACGGTGGCCCTCCTCCACTTATTCCTGCACCCATCTTCTTCCTCTGTCTCACACAAACACGAAAAACCAACTCAAGCACGAGTTCCAGCCCCCGTTGCTGTGATTTTCGATCTCTTTGCTCAAAGCACCTCTCGCAAAACTGCTTGGGGAGATTGGTCCTTGGTATTTGACTCCTCCATTGGTCCAATTAGTTTTTGTTCTAGTGCTTTATTCATTGCAAAATTGTGCTGCATAGGTGACCATGTTCTTGAGCTTGCATGTCAATTTTATATGGTTCCAAGTAGTTCTAATGCTTGATATAGGCCCTAGGCACTTGTGAGAGTTGTTTCTATCAATTTTATTGAAGTTGGTTCACTTTTATTTGAAGTTACTAAAATTTTCAGATTGTTTCAGAAATAATGAAGAGACTTTTGAGGGGCTCGTCGAGCCAAAGCTCTAATGAAAAACAAAAGGAAGAAGAGTAGAAGCCAAAATTTAATTTGCCTCTCACCACGCAGGTCCGGCCGTGTGAATGGCCTTCCGATGACTTCTTGAGGAGAGCCGGGATTTATGAGGATTTCTATTTATTGATTGAAAATGCTGGCCTCACCAACTTCCTCCATGACCAACGTCATCAGTATCTCTTACTCACAAATACTTTTGTGCAAAACTTCTACTTTTTCCCTAAGAAATCACCTCCGACAGTAGAGTTTCATTTATATGACGTTGTTAAAGACATGACATTAGTTGACTTCTGCGAGGTTTGCAGAATACCCTTTGAGGGCACCTTAGATGAACCACACCGTAATGAAGTAGAAGCTTTTATTAACACTATCACTGTGGGAGAAACCAGGAAGGTTTCTGATGAAAGGATCACTAGCATACATTTTCCTGTTTTACGCTACTTTGCCTTATTTGCTAGTCGTTGCTTGATTGGACGCGGGAACTGTGGGAACCTTAGTATTCTTGGTATTATTATTTTGTTCCATGGTTTATACCGCGATAACTCTGTTAGTATGGGTGGAATTGTTGCTAGACGGTTAAGTCTGAACCGTACTAAGGGCCCCATCTTTGGAGGCATTTATGCTTCACGTCTAGATGAACATTTTGAAATACCTATTAGGCATGCGGAGAAAGAAGAAACAACGCTGCCCCGTGCTTATTTAGATTACAAGAGTATGATAGTGCATGATTTTCTTGTTAAGAGTCGCGATGGGGAGCTTAAATATAAATTATACTTTGATAAACATCACCCTGAGACTATTACTTTGCCTTCTCCTTCTTTGTTTAACTTGTATGCAGAGCCTCACATTGTTCCGTGGTCGGCTGTTCAAACCTATCGGAACCCTGCACAGGCCCCGGAGCCGGAGCCACAAGATGAGCTTCCATGACTATCTGTTTATTCTTGGGATCCAGAGGAGGCTGCTAGCCAGTGGCAGCCGCAGTCTTCTTCATCACAGTACGACCCCAGCTTCACCTACGGATATCCGCCAGGCCATCCCTGGCAATAGACCAACTTAGGCCAAAAGCCTAAGCTTGGGGGAGTATGTATTTCTCACCGATATTACATTCATGTTCACACACACTCATTGCTAGATGTCGGTGCTCATACTCTTTCTTTGTATTATCCATGCTAGTTTAAATTTCTTTTTCCTGCTTTCTTCTTGTGTGTTTTATAAACTTAAAAAAAATTAGTTAGTTTACTTTCCATGCTTGTAGTAGAATTAAAAAGAAAATTCAAAAATATTTCCCGTTCTTCTTTTACTTGTTGGGAGCTTTCCCGTGTAAATAGTTTTTATTTCTTTTTCTTTCTTTGGGGGTCGAGAAGACCATATTGAAAATGCTTAGTGGCTCTTTTATGCATGATTGTTTATTTAACTTAGAGCCCATATTACTTGTCTTCTCTCTTGAGCTGAATGCTTGCAGATTCCATCTTAGTCCAATGCACATGCACTCTTATTATTATACACACCGCTCGGTCGTGCAAGTGAAAGGCAATAATGATGATATATGATGGACTTATTGGGAAGAGAAAAGCTGGTATGAACTCGACCTCTTTTGTTTTTGTAAATATGATGATTCATCGTTCCTGATTCAGCTATTATGAAGTAAACATATTTGCAATGACATTTATAGATTATAGTTGCTTGTGCCATGCTTGATTAGCTATGAGTTATAATGGTTTACCTTGCGTGCCAACATGCTATTAGAATGATTATGATATGGTATGATGGGGTGGTATCCTCCTTTAAATGCATTGAGTGACTCGACTTGGCACATGTTCACGCATGTAGTTGAATCCAATCAACATAGCCTTCATGATATTTATTTTCATGGTGGATTATATCCTACTCATGCTTGTATTCAGTGTGAATTAATTTTAATGCATGTTTACGACTGTTGTCGCTCTCTCAGTTGGTCGCTTCCCAGTCTTTTGCTAGCCTTCACCTGTACTAAGCGAGAATACTGCTTGTGCATCCAAACTCCTTAAACCCCAAAGTTATTCCATATGAGTCCACTATACCTACGTATATGCGGTATTTACCTGCCGTTCCAAGTAAATTTGTATGTGCCAAACTCTAAACCTTCAAATAAACATTCTATTTTGCATGCTCGAATAGCTCATATGTCAACTAGAGCTGCCCTTATCTTCCATGTTAGGCGGGTTATTCTCAAGAGGAGTGGACTCCGCTCCTCATTCACGAGAAAATGGCTGGTATCCGGGATGCCCAGTCCCATGCTTTATGCAAACTAAATCAAAATAACTGCAAAAAAAACTCCCCTTGGGACCCGTTGAATGTTGGAGGCACTCATTGTTTCGAGCAAGCCATGGATTGATGCTTGTGGAGGAAGGGGAGTATAAACTTTACCATTCTGTTTGGGAACCGCCTATAATCTGTTTAGCATGGAAGATATTGTCGTCTTTTAGTTGTTATGTTGACAATGAAAGTATGCCGCTCAAAATATAATTTATCTCTATTTCAAAATCGAGCTCTGGCACCTCTATAAATCCCTGCTTCCCTCTATGAAGGGCCTATCTATTTACTTTTATGTTGAGTCATCACCCTTCTTATTAAAAAGCACCCACTGGAGAGCACACTGTCATTTGCATTTATTATTATTGGTTTATATTGGGTATGACTTGACTGGATCTCTTTTACCATGAATTACAATGTTTAGTCAGTCCTTGATCTTTAAAGGTGCTCTGCATTTATGTTTTGCGGTCTCAGAAAGGGCTAGCGAGATACCATTTTGTTATATCATGTTATGATTATTTTGAGAAAGTGTTGTCATCCGAGTTTTATTGTTATGGCTCGCTAGCTGATTATGCTATTGATATGAGTAATTGTGAGACCTACGTGTCATTATGAGTATGGTTAGTTCGTAATAATTGCTGAGAGTTGAATGCTGGCTTTTCATGTTTACAACAACAAGAGCAAACGGAGTTTGTAAAAAATCTTCTTTTTCTCTTTCAGTTTGTCAACTGAATTGCTTGAGGACAACCAAGGGTTTAAGCTTGGGGGAGTTGATACGTCTCCATCATATCTACTTTTCCAAACACTTTTGCCCTTGTCTCGGACTCTAACTTGTATGATTTGAATGGAACTAACCCGGACTGGCGTTGTTTTCAGCAGAATTGCCATGGTGTTGTTTTATGTGCAGAAAACAAAAGTTCTCGGAATGACCTGAAACTCCACGGAATATCTTAGAATAAATAATAAAAAATCCTCGCCAAAGATGAAGACCAGGGGGCCCACACCCTGTTCACGAGGGTGGGGGGCGCGCCCCTCCCCCCTGGGCGCGCCCCTACTTCGTGGGCCCCCTGGCGGCCCTCCGACGCCAACTCCAACTCCATATATTGACTTTCGGGGAGAAAAAAATCAAAGAGAAAGTTTCATCGCGTTTTACGATACAGAGCCGCCACCAAGCCCTAATATCTCTCGGGAGGGCTGATCTGGAGTCTGTTCGGGGCTCCGGAGAGGGGGATTCGTCGCCGTCGTCATCATCAACCATCCTCCATAACCAATTTCATGATGGTCACCGCCGTGCGTGAGTAATTGCATCGTAGGCTTGCTGGACGGTGATGGGTTGGATGAGATTTATCATGTAATCGAGTTAGTTTTGTTAGGGTTTGATCCCTAGTATCCATTATGTTCTGAGATTGATGTTGCTATGACTTTGCTATGCTTAATGCTTGTCACTAGGGCCCGAGTGCCATGATTTCAGATCTGAACCTATTATGTTTTCATGAATATATGTGTGTTCTTGATCCTATCTTGCAAGTCTATAGTCACCTACTATGTGTTATGATCCGGCAACCCCGAAGTGACAATAATTGGGACCACTCCCGGTGATGACCATAGTTTGAGGAGTTCATGTATTCACTATGTGCTAACGCTTTGTTCCGGTTCTCTATTAAAAGGAGGCCTTAATATCCCTTAGTTTCCAATAGGACCCCGCTGCCATGGGAGGGTAGGACAAAAGATGTCATGCAAGTTCTTTTCCATAAGCACGTATGACTATATACGGAATACATGCCTACATTACATTGATGAACTAGAGCTAGTTCTGTGTCACCCTATGTTATGACTGTTACATGATGAACCACATCCGGCATAATTATCCATCACTGATCCGGTGCCTACGAGTTTTCCATATACTGGTTCTCTCTTATTTACTTTTCGGTTGCTACTATTACAATCACTACAAAATACCAAAAAACATTACTTTTGCTGTCTTTACTTTTGTTACCGTTACCACTACTATCATATTACTTTGCTACTAAACACTTTGCTGCAGATACTAAGTTTCCAGGTGTGGTTGAATTGACAACTCAGCTGCTAATACTTGAGAATATTCTTTGGCTCCCCTTGTGTCGAATCAATAAATTTGGGTTGAATACTCTACCCTCGAAAACTGTTGCGATCCCCTATACTTGTGGGTTATCAGGGTCCATCAAGCTAATGTGCGGCAAAACACACTCTCTCCGCATCTGTGCATCCTGCAGTGGTCAACTCCCTTCCAATCTTGCGGAGCCAATCATCTGCAACTATCGTCTCGGTGCTACTAGAGAACACCGGCGGATTGAGCCTCAAGAAACGGGCTAAGTGATCAACAGGTGGTGGTGGTGGTGGGTTGTTGTTGTTGTTGTTCCCTTGGTTCTGATTCTGAACTAGTATCTGCCTCAATGCATTCTGTTGCTGGATCAACTGAGTGAGCTCCGGTGGGAATGCAAATCCATTGTCACATCTCGGAGGCATCTGAGGGTTTAGAAAAGATGAGAAAATAGAATAGAATGAGGTCTAGAGATAAAACACTACCCATATGCACATGAGACAAACACAATCATATCACTTCAATCAATCCAAAACAAGGGCATACAACGGTCTAACTATCGTTACAAAAGTGCTCGGACTATACTATATACATGGGGGAATACTACTACTGTTATGGTGGTCGGCTAGAAAAATTGATCGGTCGAAGACTCCATGATATCTGCTCCAGCTTCAGCAACAAAGTCATCATCACTATCATCGGGGTCCGAGTCGGTGTCATCGATGATGATGTAGTTCTCTGGGCAAGTGCAATCGTTGCCATCTCCTCTTGGCGCGGGGTCTCCCATGAATACTCTGATCTTCTTTATCAGGTCGTCATTCTTCTCCAATATGTCATGATTTCCTCCTCATATCCATCACGTGTAGTCTTGAGTTCTTCTTCCAGCTCCATGATCTTGGTCATTGCCTTCTTCAGATCTATCATGCTTGCGCACATATGGTTCTCCTTGGCGACGAATGTGCTGATTTAACTCCTGGATGAAAGCTGCAATAGATCTATCCTTCCTGGTGCTGATCATCTCCCATTGCTCATCTCGGCACCCAAAAATCTGGTAGATAGTATCCTTGAGATCCTTGTGGTAAACTTCTCCAATGCGTCTCATGGTGATGTGGGCTGGCATGCTTTTTCCTAGACTCCAGGTTGGTGCATCAAAGGAAAACTCTATGGGCTCAGTGACTGGCAAGAACGTCCTTCCTGGAACTTGAACTTGAATCATCCAATGCTCCTCTTCTGGTAAAGTGGCACTGTAGGTCCCGCTGAAGCTTGGTAGTCCGATGTTCAGGTATCTAGTGACTTACTTCAAGTGGCGTACGAAGGGTGTACCTTCATCCGGTTGTGCGAACTTGTTCCTTGCATCCGCCATCCTAAAGAGTAGAAAAGGGAGAGGAGTTAGAAATGGGAAGAGAGTAGTGATCTAGGGCTTTAGCTTAGTGGTCGTGTCCTATAGTCAGCGTGTGCTCTGATACCATCTTGTAGCGACCAGACCTCAAAGAGTCTGATCTCTGTGCATCACTGTCATCCCTGAATCGGTAATGCTGACACACACAGTACTTGAAGAATTTATAACAGAGTAGCAATCGCACACTTATTACATCGAATGTCTCAAAAGAGAACTTATTACAATAAATAAGTACTTGAAGGCTTGGAAGATAAAGCGAGTCCATCAACTCCAACGGCATCACTGAGTGAAAGATCACGACCTAAGGCACCTTACTCGTCGTTTGAAAAGTCTGCAACATGAACGTTGCAGCCCGAAAATGGGTTAGCACATGGAATATGCTGGCAATGTAACACATCGAGAGTAATGAACAGAATAATGCTATCACTACATGCAAATATGGCTGGTGGAAAGCTCTATGGTTACAGTTTTGCATAAAGCCAATTTTTCCCGACAACAAAGGAATAAATTTTATTTAACTATCATGGTGGTTGTTAAACATTGAGGAGGTAACCCCCCTCTCAATCCCAATTAAGCATCAACATTAAACCCAACAAATTAAATTAAGGGTGATGAGATCCATATGATAATCCAAGTACTAGATACTCAAAACGTCCATAACCGGGGACACGGCTAACCATGATTAGTTTGTACACTCTCCAGAGGTTTGCGCACTTTTCCCCACAAGACTCGATCTCCTCCGTTGGATTTCTCGCACTACATGGTGTTTGAGAAACGGATGACGGAAACACAGTTTTTCAGAAGCGTTAGCACCTTACGATGGGTAGACAATACCACCTACATCCCCTACATCTGCTAGTCTACCACTGTAAGAGTTCACATGACTTAATCAACTATGGTAGAGCCCATAGTAGCTTGGGGCTGCACATGGAAGTTTCTAGCATGAAAAATCTCATGATTCCTTTGAGCTTGGGTGGCGGTCCATAGGAGAATCACACGGTGCCCCGGTATTTCCAAAAATACAGGCAACACTGGGTTGCCCAGGTGCCTCAATCCACCCAGATGTGTATTTAAGTTGCCACCTTAAGTTAACCATCAATTAACAATACTCACATCTGTCATGGATACAATCACCCAATCCACGTCTACAAGCATAGCATAGCAATATAAGCAAATGTAGAAGTAACTCCCAAAGGTTTGATAATAAACAGGACAATAGGTACTACCTCATCTACTTCCCAAACCCACATATTAATCAGATCCAAACCATGTAATTGTTTGAGGGTTGATCTAATGCAATAAAACTGGGTAGTAAAGTGGTATGATCAAAGTGTTACTTGCCTTGATGATGATCCGTGAAACCTAGAGACTCGTAGTAGCACGCTGCGCACTACGGGTACTCTATTGCAAACAAACAAGCATACAATAAGCGCTCATCAGGAAGCATGGGTAAAACTCAAATAATATATCTGATGCGGAGCATCCTACGGACATCACCATGTCAAGAGTCCGTTTGGCAAGTGACATGTGCGACCTCTACTTCACATACACAAAGGTGAATCTTCTCCTTTACACGTGCTCACTTGACCCCTTTGAGGATGGTGTACTACTTGACACTTCTCCCCTGTGCATGCATAGGTATTGTCGGAGCTTCACGGATGTCAAGGAGGAGTACAAGCGCCAAGGAACGACTACACCATCCGCGAGGGAAGCGTGGAAGAGAAGACGGAAGAAAGGAGAAGAAGACGGAGCGGCTGCAGGAGCCAGGCCGGACATCCGGACCGCCGTCCGGATCATCCGGGCTCAGCTGGATCATCCGGGTACCCCTCTGGATCATCCGGATAATTGCGTCCGAAGACACCCGAAGGCCTCATGTGAAGCCGGATCATTCGGGCCCCCTCCCGGATCATCCGGACGATGGACGGATCATCCGGACCCTCATCCGGATCATCCGGGCCTTGCCTGCGTGCAACGTTTCAGGCCGAGGCCCATGTACCCATTCGCCCCCTTACTTACCCCTTCGCCCACTAGACTATAAATAGACCTCCTCCTCCCCATTTTAAGGGTTAGCAAATATGATAGCTCATTCTTAGGTGAGCTTTGCTCCTACCTCTACTCTTGAGAGAGAGAGACTACCACTCCCATGGAGTTCAAGACCTCCATGTGAGAAGATCCTACGGGATATCATCAAGACCCCCTTGTGGGAAGATTCATCTAGGATATCATCAAGACCTCCTCTTAGAGGTGAACCTTACCTTGTATTTTTCCCTTTGTTGTTCATGTACCTTGTGATCTTGTGTGTTTGATTGTCTAGTGGATGTGTGATTTGGACTTGTTCTTGAGTGTTTCCCCTTGTGATTTCTCCCCGTTCTTCCCCGTGTTCATCGTGTTCTTCGAGGGATCCCACTCCAAACGTGAAAGATCGACGCTATAGGGTTCCACCCTACATCATCTTGGTATCATGAGCCACGTTGATCACGTTTTTGGAGCCCATACCCCGTGTTTTCTAGCTTGATTTTGTTGATTTCGTCCTAAATCCGAAAATCCCCACCAAAAATAGCCTCAATTTGTTTTGTGATTTGTTGGTGTGATGATGTTTTGTTGATTTTGATCCGTGGATTTGCTTGGTTTCAAGTGGATCTAGCATCTCCCCAAGTTTCCCCACCTTCCATCCACGAAATCCCTCAAATTTTGCCCCGAAAATCATCCATTTCCGCCCAAAAATTCGTCCCCGAGAGGAAATCCCGAGCAGTTTGACCTGCCCGGATCATCCGGACCTTCTCCCGGATCATCCGGACACCTCCCGGATCAGCTGGACCCTCTCCCGGATGTCCGGATAACCCACGCACCCAGAAAACAGAACCGGAGCTGACGAACCCGGATCATCCGGATGTACACCCGGATCATCCGGACCTAGCCCGGATCATCCGGACCTCCTCCCGGATGTCCGGTTAACCCTGACACTGCTTCAGCTGAAATTTTGTTTTGGTCGTAACTAATTCATCCGAACTCCGTTTTTGACGTTCTTTAGCTCATTTTGAAGCTATCAACATCCCCTATCCCACAAAAATACCACCAATATCATTTGACTCCATCATATTTTCTGAAATTTGGCAAGTTTGCCTAGGCCCTCCACCATATCATCCGCATTACCACCACCGACTTCCGCAACCTAACCCATTTTGTTCCCCATTGCATATGTGGTTGTTTGTGTTGTGATTATAGTCTCCTAAGGTGTTTTGGCTACTTAGGGACAATTGCTTCTTCATCAACCACCACCACCACTTCCGCATAACCGTGCCCATCATACATTTCCACCCCAACTTAACCCAATTTTGTTTGAGTTGTGGCTTGTGTCTCCTAAGGTGTCTCGGCTACTTAGGGACGGCAAATTCAACTCCGACTCATGTATAGCCCATCATTCCACTTCCGCATTGCCTAGTGCAACACCACCACCGCTTTCCGCTACCACCATTTGACATTTGTCATTTGAGATTTTGAGTTTGCGGTTTTTCCGTTCCTAAGGTGTTTCGGCTACTTAGGGACGAGTCTCCATCATCTTGGTATCTACACCAAGAACACCGCCACTCATCATCGCAAAGGACGATAACCTCGACGACACCTTTGTATTTCCCTTGCAATTGCATTGTTAACCCCTAGCCCATTTTGCGTTACTTTCCTATTGAGAATAGCCATTTGAGTATTGCCGGCAACGTGACTTGTGCACATTAGTGGTCTACACCATCCATTGCATACATACCATATCATCTTGGTATCATATCATCCATTGTGTCTCAAGTTTGTTCCCGCATATACACAATTGCTATCTTGGTTTGTGCATTGTGCAAAAGTGGCCATAGAAAAAAAGAGAGAGAATAAAGCTTTTAAGCAAAAGAAAGAGAGCAAAGAGCTTGTAAGCAATAGCCATAGTATCACAATATATCATACGGTATCATATTTGATCATCTTGGATCATTGTGTGAGAAATACCGGGAACCATACATATATAGCATACTTGGGATAGAAAGTTTATCCATTTTGCATCTTATAGGTTGTGCACAAGTGTCGTATCCGCCTATTGAGCAATCGTGCTAGCGTCTCTCTTGAGTTGTGCAACACGAGCGTTTTCCGTGGATTCCACATTTTGTGCTCATTCCTTGGTTGCACGACCCCATTTATCTATCCGTGTGTGTGTTTCTGTGAGTCACATATTGCTATTGGTCTACTTGTTTCGCTTGCGAATTTGTGAATCTCTTTCAACATTATTGACTCTTGCTAACATTTTGCATCAAATTTTTGTGCCACTATCCTCACCGAGCTCTACCGTAAGCTTTACTTGATAGGTGTGAGTGAACAAGTCCGGTACCAATTCCACTATTCTTTCATTTCACATTGAGTGAAACGGGATACATCCTCAACTTTGGGAAAAGGTAACTTGGTATTGTTTATCTCATTTCCTACTCACCTCTACTCGAGTCTTGTGATGGATAGGCAAGGCATTTCATCTTCGGTCTACAACAACAACGACGAGTTCGATGCCATGAACAACAACTCCGACGCCAAGATGCAAGCTAAAATGGAGGATATCAAAGCCCTCATCAAGTCCTACAAGCGGTCTTCCTCATCTTCGAGAAGACGCTCAAGAGCACATGCTTCCGAGCTACCATCTCTGGCAAGATAACATAGGCATCGACACCATCACCAACAAGAACGTGAAGGTCAAGAGCTCTACATCAACAACCGCTCAATGACTTCACCATCTCCCTTGTCATCTTCGCCAAGCGACTTCAAGGCATCTTCGCCTACGGACATACGGCATCTTTGCCAACAAGAACCCCAAACCTACGCTCAAGAGAAGCTCCCCAAGATCAAGTCCGTGACTTCCACGAGCTACTACGACCTCGACATCGACCACGTGATTCCTTTCTATGGGACTCAAGAACCCGAGGAGTACCTCGAGTGGGAGCGTTTGATGGACGACTACCTCAAGCTACATCAAGTTTGTCCCGAAGATCAAGTGAAGTGCGCCACAAGAAACTTCCACGACTACGCCTCGATATGGTGGCTTCACACACCTTTGGAGAGCTACGAGATGAGTTGGCCCAAGACGAAGAGAGCTTTACAGCGAGAGTTTGTGCCTCCAACCTACACGAAACAACTTCGACGCCAATTGGAGAACACCACCCAAGGATCCAAGTCCATCGACAAGTACTTCAAGGAGATGATGATTGCCTTGCGACGAGCCGGCGTGGACGACCCCATTTCGATGAAGTTCCACTTCATGATGGGATTGCACAACGACATCTCCAAGACCATCTTCCTCGAGAACTACAAGTCCATCGACGACTACTACATTGGTGCTCTCAAGGCGGAACAAGAACTCATGAAGGCCAAGGCTTCTCCACCCCAAGCAAACTTCGCGGCGACCAAGCTCTACGACAAGCATGAGGCTAGTACCACCAAGATGTCCAAGCCCGACGAGCTCCAAGACGATGCTCCCAAGTTTGACTTCACCGCCATCCCTCTTTGTGGCATTGATGGTGCCGAGTCTACTTCGACTCTTTTTCAAGATGGTGCGGCAACGAGTACGACTACGGAGACCCTCAAGGACCAAGCTTTGGAGGCGAGCGACAAGGTGGCGAACAAGGATGATGATTCCATCTTTGGAGGCGAGAGTGATGATGTGCCATCTTCGGCCTTCATCTACGGCGACGGTGACGAGATGATCGAGCATGGGATTTTCCCTTCGGTCATGGAGGATAGTGATGATGTGCCATCTTCGGCCTTCATCCACGGCGACGACGACGAGATGATCGAGCATGGGATTTTCCCTTCGGTCATGGAGGAGAGTGATGATGTGCCATCTTCGGCCTTCATCCACGGCGACGACGACGAGATGGTTGAGCATGGGATCTTCCCTTCGACCACGGCGACGTATGATGACTTGAGTGACTTGTGCCACCATATTGAGAGTGAGAGTGACTTCACCACTAGCCCCATATATGATGAGTTGCCACAATTCCCATGTGAGGAGAGCCACAACCCCCACCACTTGAGTGAGATGAGTGACTCCACCATCCGTGAGTTTGAGTGCACCTATTTTGAGGGAGTGAGTGAACCACCACATAGAGAGAGTGAGATAGTTGATAGGTCTCCTGAGGCCATTTGCATTTCTAACAACTTGACCTCTACCTCTATTGTGTCTTCTCGTTTGGTGCTAGGTCCCATTTATGATGATGCGCCGATCCTCGATGACTTCGTCCTCCCTTTGGACAAGACGATGGCCATGGTGGATTATGATGCACCGCCCACATGGTTCCATCAAGATGATGATGATGACCACCATTTGGTCTTTCCCACCTCACCTACACCACTTGAGTGGAATGACAAAGGTAACATAGGTGAAGGTGATGCTCTAGTCCCACTAGTGGACATTCTTGACATTGATTGCTTGCATGATGATGATCCACCTATTGCCATGCTTCATGCTAGTATGATTTCCCCATGCGATGATTTGCCCATTTATGATGAGTATGATGATTCTATTGTGGAGTCTATTAGTTGTGATGCCATGTTACATAGGATTTCTTGTGACAATTCTTTAGGTCACATCATGTTTGATAATCCACTTGACTTGTCATATGCTATGCATGAGATTAACCATATGTCTTATTTGCAATCTCTTCATAGTGACTATGCATATGCCATTAACATAAACCCAATTTGCACATATGTCATAGATGACAAGCCCATGGTTATTGGCATTTGTTTCTCTTGTGATGATATTGATATGCTCCCTTTGCATCATTTATCTCATATGCCATGCCATGACCACCTAGCTTCGGATATGCATTGTTTTGGATGTTGTCCATTTTCTCCATATGATGTTTCCGATATTACTCATGAGGAGGCCCCCATAGTTTCCTCATACATGTTAGGGGAATTTGATCCATCCCATTCATTGCATGATCCCCATACTTGTGTGCACCATATGCTACCCACGAATAAACATACTATTGATGTGCCATATACTTGCATTCTCAATTTGTGTCCCCATCATGTCATACACAATAACTATTCTTTCATGATGGATGACATGTTCTTATACCATGCATCAAATTTCTTTGAGCGATGCTTATCTTGTGCTAACTCACACGTGCACATACACATCATGATGGATGATGTGTACATTTACCACACGCACAATTTCTTTGGATTGTGTCTCTTTTGTGTAGGTACCCATGAATACTTGTCAACCTCGCAATCCCACGAGTTGACAAAACGAGCTCTAGAGAGCAACGATGAATTGGGACCACGTGGATTGTCTTTACCACCGCTATCTTCGCGCAAACACTTTGCGCATTTCTTCTACATGGCCCTCACTTGGTTATGGCTTATTGTTCATTACATATCATATGCCCATCTTGCCATGTTCACTTGGCATGATATACTCATTCCTATGCCTTTGACATGCATTTGTGACCCATGCTTTGCATTACACATGATGATTGATTCTAGTACTTTTATGTGTATTTGCAAACTTGGTGGAGATATCTCTTATTATTGCCATGTTTGCTTCGTGCACCATTCCTATGATGATACTTTCATCTTGCTTTGTGTTCGTGCTTGGGATATGTCATGTGCATTGTCTATTCCTATTATTTGTTCACATGACATGATTGCCATGATTTACTCTAGTGTGTTGCATCTTCGCTCCACTAGTTTGCACGACTTGATCTCAATGCTTGCTCATGTTGCATCACCCATGATTCATACTTGCTCATTTCATGCGGTTGATGACAACCATCTATATGCTTTGCACATGAGTCATATTGCTTCTTGTCATATATCTCCATGTATTGCCTCTCTCATGCTAAATGATCTTCCATGTATTGAGTGCAACTATGATTCTCGTCTTGCTGATGAGATTGCCCCCATAGCATTCTCGCATATGATTGGAGATTTTGACATATTCCTCGTGAAGCATGCTTGCCTTACTTCTTTGCACCATATACCTAGTGCCATGAATTTAGCCATTGTTGCATCATATTATTCATGCACTTGTGCTTCTAATGGTTATGTGCAAAAGATGAGAACCATCATGCTGGATGATGTGTTTCTCTACAATGTGCATACGTACTTTGTTTTGTTTTGTGCATGTGTAGGATACTTGGACTTTGTGTCGACTTCCACTTCATGTGAGTTGACCATTCGAGCTCTTGAGAGCGAGCCTCATACATTCTACCACGACTCGCTTCTACACCGTATTTGCTTCCACTTCGGAATTGTGAAGAATGCACAAGGACACACTTTCAAGGTGATATCCTTCTTGAGCTTGGATATTGTGGATCATACTTCATGTGTTGCTTGCACCATTTGCACGCATGTTCGAGATATTGCTTTCTACCATGATTGCCACATTTCCATGCTTCATGACATATATACCTTGTGTGTTGCATCCAATTCTTGGACTACTTGCTACTATCATATGGTTGGTTGCACCAATATCATTTCTTCACATATGCCATGTCCCTTTGCTTGTCACATGCTTGACTTGATTGCCTCACACATGATGAACAATTGCTCTTTCTATTGTGTTGAGTGCCACACTATATTCACTACACCCTATGCACATTATGCTTGGATTGTCTTGCACTTGACCCATGTGTTTAGACACTTCATTTTATTTGGTGTTGTGAATACTTCCTATGCCTACCATAGACCTTTCATTGAGCAATTTGTCAATGCTTGCTATGACCTCGAGGTAGATGCTTATTCTCTTGTCACACATGTTTGCATCTCTATCTCACATTTGCATACTTGTCCCCATGATATCTTTGCTTGTGCTCGATTGATATGCTTACATGCCATGTCACAATCCTTTGTCAAACCATATGCTATGCATGATGACAACACTTGTTTGGTGAATCACCTCTTCAATGATTGGTTTTGCACTAATGCTAACCACATTTGTTTTTCCAAGAGTTTGTTCTATTTGCTCCTTTTGAAGGAATCACAAGACGGTGCGACATTGGAGAGTGCCACATTCGAGCTACTAGACGATGAGTGCTTGGTGATCGACCACTTCGACACGGCACCGCCATCTCTTTCCCATGGTGATTTGGTTTTCGATCCGAGGTCGGATCTTTTCCAAGGGGGAGGGGATGATGCGGAGCATCCTACGGTCATCACCATGTCAAGAGTCCGTTTGGCAAGTGACACGTGCGACCTCTACTTCACATACACAAAGGTGAATCTTCTCCTTTACACGTGCTCACTTGACCCCTTGAGGATGGTGTACTACTTGACACTTCTCCCGTGTGCATGCATAGGTATTATCGGAGCTTCACGGATGTCAAGGAGGAGTACAAGCGCCAAGGAACGACTACACCATCCGCGAGGGAAGCGTGGAAGAGAAGACGGAAGAAACAAGAAGAAGACGGAGCGGCTGCAGGAGCCAGGACGGACATCCGGACCGCCGTCCGGATCATCCGGGCTCAGCCGGATCATCCGGGTACCCCTCTAGATCATCCGAATAATTGCGTCCTAAGACACCCGAAGGCCTCATGTGAAGCCGGATCATCCGGGCCCCCTCCCGGATCATCCGGACGATGGCCGGATCATCCGGACCCTCATCCAGATCATCCGGGCCTTGCCTGCGTGCAAAGTTTCGGGCCGAGGCCCATGTACCCATTCGCCCCCTTACTTACCCCTTCGCCCACTAGACTATAAATAGACCTCCTCCTCCCCATTTTTAGGGTTAGCAAATATGATAGCTCATTCTTAGGTGAGCTTTGCTCCTACCTGTACTCTTGAGAGAGAGAGACTACCACTCCCATGGAGTTCAAGACCTCCATGTGAGAAGATCCTGCGGGATATCATCAAGACCCCCTTGTGGGAAGATCCATCTAGGATATCATCAAGACCTCCTCTTGGAGATGAACCTTACCTTGTATCTTTCCCTTTGTTTTTCATGTACCTTGTGATCTTGTGTGTTTGATTGTCTAGTGGATGTGTGATTTGGACTTGTTCTTGAGTGTTTCCCCTTGTGATTTCTCCCCGTTCTTCCCCGTGTTCATCGTGTTCTTCGAGGGATCCCACTCCAAACGTGAAAGATCGACGCTATAGGGTTCCACCCTGCATCAATATCTAACCAGAAAGCTCAAATTAAGAACTCCGGTTTGCAAAAAGAATCAAATCAAACGAAACAAAGAAACTCGAACGACGAAAGAAACAAGCTTTGTTTACTAATCTGGACCTAAGTCAAATTTTACAGTAGCAAAAACTTGTTTAAGTTGGTTAAATAGAAAGAGGGCTTCGAGACGAAACTCTAGGCACTTGAATCGCCTGATTCCGATAAATGAGCGAAAAGATAAACTAAAACGAAAATCAGGCAGAACTCGCGATCGAAAATAATCGCGGAAAAACCCTGGAAAAAGAAAAACTGACGAACAGGCTAACGATCGAACCTTCGCTGTCAGCGACTAAAGGGTGAAAACCGTTCGTGAAAATGAATGAAAGAACGGGCGTTCGCTAAATAAAATAAACCGGAAAAACTAAACCGATCTAAAAAAATATAAACCGCGGGTTTTAAAAAAACAGGGCGGTTTTCTAGAGAAAACCGCCGGCAGCGGCGACGAGTCTGGCGGCTACCTCGGCGGGGTCTGGCGAGGCGGGGCGGCGGCTCCGACGGGGCGAGCGGTGGTGGTGGCCCCGGCGGCGGGTTCCGGCGACGGGCGGGACGGGCGGCGGCGAATTCGCGCGGCGGCGGCGGCGGCTGGCGGCTGGCAGCGGCGGCGCGACGCACGGATCGAGGCGGGGCGCCCGGTTAGGGTTTCGGGTGCAGGATTGCGGCTTGGGCCTCCGCGGCTTAAAAAGGCCGGCCGGGTCGGAGTCTCGGACGGACACGGCCCCGTTAGGTCGGTAACTCTTTTTTTAATAATTTCCTTGCAGAAAAACAAAATAAAGAAATACTAAACGGACTCCAAAAATCCTGAAATAAATTTTCCCTGTTCTCTAAAAATCTAATGGACAAGGCGAACATTTATTTGGGCCTATAATGCAATTTTGAAAAACACATATTTTTTCCTAATTCAAATAAAAAAGCAATAATACTCCGAAATAAAATCTTATTTGATTTTAATATTAAATCCCGAACATTTCTTTATTTTGGGAGAGTCATTTTACTCCCTCTCTTTTATTTTTATAAAAGAAATATATGAAGATGAAATAATTAAAATCAAACGATCCTCTTTTCAAAAATTTGAGAAAACTCAAATATGAAAATGACGAAATCCCCAAATCTGTCTGTGGGTCCTTGAGTTGCGTAGAATTTCTAGGATCAAGCCAAAATGCAATTAAAATATGATATGCAAAGATTTGCGTAGAATTTCTAATGTATAACATTCCAAATTGAAAATTTGGGATGTTATAGTATATATAGCCTCCACACAAAATCTAACCGTTACACACAATTTATCAAACTCGGTGGGACCAAATAGTGAAACTCGGTCAGGCCGATTTAGTTCAAAATGTGAATGGATTTTCAGTGGGACCGACATGATCAACTCGGTGGGACCGATGCATTAGGGTTAGGGCATAACTTGATCTCGGTGAGACCGATCACATGAACTCGGTGAGACCGATTTCAGTAATAGGCAAACAGAGAGTTGGTCAGGCAAACTCGGTGGGACCGACCGCTCATCTCGGTTAGACCGAAACGTTACAAAAAGAAAACAGAGAGTTTGCTTTGTGTAGCATCCCAAATCTATGGAAGGACCACCCTCACCTATTTTCTAGCCAACCCGAATCTCGAGGGCGAGATTCATCATAAGGGGGGTAGGTTTGTAACATCCCAAATTTTTTCAATTTGGTATGTTATACATAGATCATCATTGCATATCATATTTATTGCATTTTGGCTCGATCCTAGAAATTCTACGCAACTCAAGGACCCACGGAGAGAGTTGGGGATTTCGTTATTTTCATATTTGAGTTTACTCAAATTTTGAAAATAGGATCATTTGATTTTATTCATTTTATCTTTAGTTATTTCTATTATAAAAATATGATAGAGGGAATAAAATTACTTTCCCAAAATAAAGAAATGTTGAGGATTTGATAATAAAATCAAATAAGATTTTATTTTGGAGTTTATTGCTATTTTATTTGAATTTAGGAAAAATACGTGTTTTTCAAAATTGCATTTAGGCCCCATATAAATGTTCATCTTGTCTGGCTTGATTTTAGAAGCCGGGGAAAATTTATTTCAGGATTTTTGGAGTCCGTTTAGTATTTCTTTTAATTGTTTTTTTGCGCGTAATGTCTTTTAAAAA
>NC_041381.1:77827730-77908566 GCF_002162155.2 Triticum dicoccoides
GGACCCCGCCGCCGCCGGAGCCACCCGCCCCGCCGGAGCCGACCGCCGACGCCGCCGTTGACCCTCCGGAGGTAGACCCCGTCGCCGCCGCGGTTTTCGAGAGAAAACACATCGGTTTTTTTAGGAACCCGGTTTATTTTTTTATATATCGGTTTATTTTTTTCGGTTTAGTCTATTTAGCGGACGTTCGTCCGTACGTTCGTTTTAACGAACGGTTTTCGTCGTTTAGCTGCAGACAGCGAACGTCCATTCGTTAGTCTGTTCGTCGTTTTTTTCTTTTTCTCGGATTTTCCGCGATTATTTCTGATCCGATTTTCGTTCTAGTATATCTTTTCGCTCGTTTATCGGAATCAGGCGATTCAAGCGCCTAGAATTTCTTCTCGAAAACCTCTTTCGGTTTAACCAACTCAAACAAGTTTTTGCTGCTGGGTAGTAAACGAAGCTGTTTTCTTTCGCCGTTTGAGTTTCGTTGCTTCGTTTGATTTGATTCTTTTTGCAAACCAGAGTTCTTAAGTTGAACTTTCTGGATAGATCTCTTATTTGTGTTTTATCTGTGTATTAGATGAGTCCTTATTGTATGCTTGTTTTTTTGCGATAGAATAGCCGGAGTGCGCCGCTTGCTACTTCGAATTTCTAGGTTTCACGGATCATCAGCAAGGCAAGTAACACTTTGATCATACCTCTTTACTACCCAGTTTTATTGCATTAGATCAATCCTCAAAACAATTGCATGATTAGGATCTAATTTTAACATGTGGGTTTGGGAAGTAGTTGAGGTAGAACCTATTACCTGTTTTATTATCAAACCTTTGGGAGTTACCTCTATGTTTGCTATATTGCTATGCTATGCCAGTAGACGTGGATTGGGTGAGTGTTTCCATGACAGATGTGAGATTGTTAATTTAATGGTTTATTTAAGGTGGCAACTTTAATACACGTCTGGGTGGATTGAGGCACCTGGGATTCCAGTGATTGCCTGTTATTTTTCTTTATGGACCGCCACCCAGGCTCAAAGGGATCATGAGATTATTCATGCTAGAAACTTCCGTGTGCAGCCGCAAGCTACTATGGGCTCTAGCATAGTTGATTAAGTCATGTGAACTCTTACAGTGGTAGACTAGCAGATGTAGGGGAAAGTAGGTGTAACAGTCTACCCATCGTAAGGTGTAAACGCTTCTAAAAGTCTATGTCTCGGTCATCCGTTTCTCAAACACCATGTAGTGCGAGAATCCCAATGGAGGAGATCGTGTCTTGCGGGGAAAAGTGCGCAAAACTCTGCAGAGTGTATAAACTAATCATGGTTAGCCATGTCCCCGGTTATGGACGTTTTGAGTATCTAGTACCTGGATTATCATGTGAATCTCATCATGTTACTTTAATTAATTTTGTTGGGTTTAATGATGATGCTTAATTGGGATTGAGTTGGGTGAACCTTCTCAATGTCTAACAACCACCATGATAGTTAAATAAAATTTATTCCTTTGCAGTAGGGAAAAATTGGCTTTATGCAAAACTGTAACCATAGAGCTTTCCACCAGCCATATTTGCATGGAGTATAGCATTATTCTTTCATTACTCTCTATGTGTTACATTGCCAGCATATTCCATGTGCTGACCCGTTTTTGGGCTGCAACGTTCATGTTGCAGACTTTCAGACGACGAGTAAGGTGCCTTAGGTCATGGTCTTATACTCAGTGATGCCGTTGGAGTTGATGGACTCGCTTATCTTCCAAGCCTTCCGCTGTTATCGTTATTAGATGGCCTTAAGCCATATTTATTGTAATAAGTTCTTTTTTGAGACATTCGATGTAATAAGTGTGTGATTGCTACTATGTTATAAATCCTTCGAGTACTGCGCGTGTCAGCATTACTGATCCAGGGATGATACTGATGCACAAAGATCAGACTGTTTGAGGTATGGTCGCTACAAGATGGTATCAGAGCACACGCTGACTGTAGGACACGACCACTAAGCTAAAGCCCTAGATCACCACTCTTTCTTCTCATTTTCTGACTCCTAATCTTTTCTACTCTTTTAGGATGGCGGATGCAAGGAACAAGTTCACGCAACCGGATGAAGATACACCCTTTGGACGCCACTTGAAGGAAGTCACTAAATACCTGAACATCGGAGTACCGAGCTTCACCGGGACCTACATCGCCACTTTACCTGAAGAGGAGCGCTGGATGATTCAAGTTCAAGTTCCAGGAAGGACGTTCATGCCCATCACTGATCCCATAGAGTTTTCCTTTGATGCACCAACCTGGAGTCTAGGAAGAGCATGGCAACCCACATCACAATGGGACGCATTGGAGAAGTTTACCACAAGGATCTCAAGGATACCATTTACCAGATTTGTGGGTGCCAAGATGAGCAATGGGATATGATCAGCACCAGGAAGGATAGATCAATTGCAGCTTTCATCCAGGAGCTAAACCAGCACATTTGTCGCAAGGAGAACCAGATGTGCACAGGCATGATAGATCTAAAGAAGGCTATGACCAAGATCACGTAGCTGGAAGAAGAACTTAAGTCTACACGCGATGGATATGAGGAGGAAATAGCAACGCTTGTGGAGATGAATGATGATCTGAAGAAGAAGCTAAAAGTATTCATGGGATTTCCCGCGACTGGATAAGAAGACGATGATTGCACTTGCCCGGAGAACTACATCATCATCGACGACACCGACTCGGACCCAGACGATAGTGATGATGACTTTGTTGATGAAGCTAGAGCAGATATCATGGAGTCTTCGACCGAGCAGTTTTTCTAGCCGAACACCATAACAGTAGTAGTATTCCCCCATGAATATAGTATAGTCCGAGCACTTTTGTAACGATAGTTAGACCGTTGTATGCCCTTGTTTGAATTGATTGAAGTGATATTGTTTGCATTTGTCTCATGTGCATATGGGTAGTGTTTTGTCTATAGACCTCATTCTATTCTGTTTTCTCATCTTTTATAAACCCTCATATGCCTCCAAGACATGACAATGGATTTGCTTTCCCACCGGAGCTCACCCAGTTGATCCAGCAGCAGAATGCATTGATGCAAATGCTAGTCCAGAATCAGAATCAGGGGAACAACAACAACAACAACAACAATAACAACAACAACAACAACAACCCACCACCACCACCACCTGTTGATCACTTAGCCCGTTTCTTGAGGCTGAATCCGTCGGTGTTCTCCAGTAGCACTGAGCCGATAGTTGCAGATGATTGGCTCTGCAAGATGGGGAGGGAGTTGACCACTGCAGGATGCACAGATGCATAGAAGGTGCATTTTGCCGCACATCAGCTTGATGGACCCACATCATCATGGTGGGAGAATTTCGCAGCCACTTATCCTATCGACACTGTCACATGGAATCAGTTCCAGCAGGCTTTCCGTACTGCCCATGTTTCAGCAGGAGCTATGGCCATGAAGAAGCGTGAGTTTCGCAACTTGCGCCAAGGAGGACGTACAGTCGGCCAGTATGTGGATCACTTTAGTAAACTAGCATGTTATGCCATAGATGACATTGCTATGGATGCAGCTAAGCAGGAGAAGTTTCTGGAAGGACTAAATGATGAGCTGAGCATGCAGTTGATGGTAGCAACCTTCAACAACTACCAGGAGTTGGTAGATAGATCTCTCATGATTGAAGGGAAGCAGCAGCAGATTGACAACCGCAAGAGGAAGTATGGACAAGGGAAGTACAATTCCGGAGCTCAGCAGAAGCCCCGCTTTACCCCAAATTCGGGAGGACCTTTTCAGCATACCCATGGAGGAGGGAGCTCGCACAACCATAGTGGCCCCAAGAATGGTAATGGGAATGGAGGAAGCAACGGCCAGAACCGCACCAACCCATCAACCCCGGCCAAGAGGGATCTGAGCCAAGTCACTTGCTACAAGTGTCAGAAGACTGGACATTATGTCAATGAATGTCCTGAAGCGAAGAATGGAAATGGCAATGGAAGCTCTGGGAAGAAGCCAAACCCTTTCAGCAGGGGACAAGTGAACCACGTTAAAATGGAGGAGGTTGAAGCCCAGCCAGATGCAGTAATAGGTAAGTTTTTGGTTAAGTCATTTACTGCACTCGTTCTTTTCGATACTGGTGCATCACATTCATACATATCAAGGGGATTTGTGGATAAGTATAAACTGCCCACCAAGGTTCTTAGAGCACCTGTGCTAGTATATATGGCCAGTCGAGGATGTTTTCAAGTGCCATTGAGTATAGGTTGGCATGTTTTCCCCTCGGATTTAATCATTTTGGAATCGCAAGGTTTGGATGTGATTCTGGGTACGGATTGGCTATCGATGTATGGAGGAAACATCGATTGCGCCAGTAAGACGATTCTGCTTACCACCCCAGAAGGAAGAAGGATTAAGTATGTATCACGACATGAGCCGAAGATGACTCAAGTAAATTCCTTATCAGGAGTTGTACATGAGGAAGTACCAGTGGTGCAAGATTTCCCTGACGTATTTCCGGAGGAGTTGCCAGGCATGCCACCGGATAGAGACATTGAATTTTTGATCGAGCTTTTGCCAGGCACAGGGCCGATATCTAAGAGACCGTATAGGATGCCCCCAAAAGATTTGGAGGAAATTAAGAAGCAAATCAAGGAGTTATTGGATAAAGGCTATATTCGCCCAAGCTCTTCACCTTGGGGATTGCCAGTACTTCTAGTAGAGAAGAAGGATGGATCATTAAGGATGGTTGTTGATTATCAAGGACTAAATGAGGTGACAATCAAGAACAAGTACCAATGATCAATGATTTGTTTGACCGATTGCAAGGAGCTAAGGTATTTTCCAAGATCTATTTACGACCGGGATACCACCAGTTGAAGATTCGGGAGCAGGATATACCTAAGACGACTTTTACCACCAGGTACGGGCAGTACAAGTATACCGTTATGCCATTTGGTCTAACTAACGCACCTGCCTATTTCATGAACATGATGAACAAGGTGTTTATGGAGTTTCTGGATAAGTTCGTCTTGGTGTTCATTGATGATATTTTGGTCTACTCAAAGAATGAAGAGGAGCATAAGGAGCATTTGCGTTTGGTACTTGAGAAACTCAGAGAACATCAGTTATATGCCAAGTTCAGCAAATGTGAGTTTTGGTTGAAGGAAGTTGGATTTCTCAGACATGTCATATCCCGAGAAGGAATAGCAGTAGACCCCACCAAAGTTGTCACTGTGACAAACTGGGAGGCCCCAACAACAGTTGGAGAAATCCGGAGTTTTCTTGGACTTGTAGGATACTATCGGAGGTTCATTGAGAATTTCTCGAAGATTGCGAAGCCCATGACGGAGTTGTTGAAGAAGGACACCAAATTCATATGGACTGAGGAATGTGAGGCTAGTTTCCAGGAGTTGAAGAAACGTTTAGTTACCTCACCAGTGTTGATTCTGCCCGATCAGCGCAAGGATTATGAAGTTTATTGCGACGCTTCTCGTCAAGGACTAGGAGCAGTGCTTATGCAGGAGGGAAGAGTTGTTTCGTATGCCTCACGACAGCTTAAACCTCATGAGTTAAATTATGCTACGCATGATTTGGAGTTAGCAGCCGTAGTGCATGCTTTGAAGACATGGAGACATTTTCTCATCGGAAACCATTGTGAGGTGTACACGGATCACAAGAGTTTGAAATACATCTTCACGCAGAAGGAGTTGAATCTCAGGCAAAGGACATGGTTGGAGCTCATCAAGGATTATGATATGAGATTGCATTATCACCCTGGAAATGCTAACGTAGTAGCCAATGCGTTGAGCCGCAAGAGCCATGTCAACACGCTCATGACCGGAGAGTTACCAAAGGAGTTAGCCAAGGATCTTCGTGAACTATGTTTGGAGATAGTTCCGAGAGGCTATGTAGTAGCGTTGGAGATTTAGTCTAGTTTGACGGATAAGATCAGAGAAGCTCAGAAGACTGACAAGGAGATTGCCGTAATAAAGGAGAAGATGAGCAAAGGAAAAGCTAAGGGATTTCATGAGGATGAGCACGATACCTTATGGTTTGAGGACCGCGTTTATGTGCCTAATGACCCGAAGATCAGAAAGTTGATTCTGCAAGAGGCCCATGATTCATCATATTCGATCCACCCAGGAAATACCAAGATGTATTTGGATTTGAAAGACACTTTCTGGTGGATCGGAATGAAGAAGGATATTGCGGAGTATGTAGCAGTATGTGATGTATGTCAGAGGGTGAAGGCAGAGCATCAGAAGCCAGCAGGATTGCTACAGCCATTTCCGATACCAGAATGGAAGTGGGATAAACTAGGCATGGATTTTATCATGGGATTGCCCAGGACTCGTTCAGGCTATGACTCGATATGGGTTGTAGTCGATCGTTTGACGAAGGTAGCTCATTTCATCCCAGTGAAGACCACTTACACCAGTGCTAAGTTTGCAAAGATATACATGACCAGGATCATATGTCTGCATGGAGTTCCGAGGAGCATTGTATCAGATAGAGGAACCCAATTTACCTCAAAGTTCTGGAATCAGTTGCACGAAACTTTGGGTACTAGGCTAGAGTTCAATACAGCTTTTCATCCGCAGACAGATGGACATACCGAGAGAGTCAATCAGATTCTGGAAGACAGCTGAGAGCTTGTGCGCTAGATTATGGACCTAGCTAGGATGACAATTTGCCATATGCGGAGTTCTCTTACAACAACAATTATCAATCCAGTTTGAAGATGGCCCTTTCGAAGCTCTGTATGGGAGGAGGTGCAGGACACCGTTGTTATGGGACGAAGTTGGAGACCGTCAGTTGTTTGGACCAGATTTAATTAAGGAGTCAGAACAGAAGGTGAAGTTGATTCGCGATAGGCTCAAGGTAGCCCAATCTAGGCAGAAGAGCTACGCAGATTCTAAACGCAAGGAGACAGTCTACGAAGTCGGAGACAGAGTTTATCTTCATGTATCTCCACTTCGAGGAGTTAAGCATTTTGGAGTTAAGGGAAAGTTAGCGCCACGTTTTGTGGGACCCTACAAAGTTTTGGAGCGTATGGGAGAAGTTGCTTACAAGTTGGAATTGCCCAAAGAATTGTCAGGAGTTCACGATGTGTTACATGTTTCCCAGTTGAAAAAGTGCCACGCAGAGATGGCTGATATACCTCTAAGAGATACAGTGCCGTTGGAAGCGACTCAGTTGGATAATGATTGGACCTACGAGGAGAAGTCGGTCAAGATTCTCGAATATGCCAGCCGAGTCACCCACAGCAAGGTTATCAAGTTTTGCAAAGTTCAGCGGAGCCACCATACCGAGGATGAAGCCACCTGGGAGCGAGAGGAAGATCTACGGAAGGACCACCCTCACCTATTTTCTAGCCAACCCGAATCTCGAGGGCGAGATTCATCTTAAGGGGGTAGGTTTGTAACATCCCAAATTTTCAATTTGGAATGTTATACATAGATCATCATTGCATATCATATTTATTGCATTTTGGCTCGATCCTAGAAATTCTACGCAACTCAAGGACCCACGGAGAGAGTTGGGGATTTCGTTATTTTCATATTTGAGTTTACTCAAATTTTGAAAATAGGATCATTTGATTTTATTCATTATATCTTCGATTATTTCTATTATAAAAATATGAGAGAGGGAATAAAATGACTTCTCCAAAATAAAGAAATATTGAGGATTTGATAATAATATCAAATAAGATTTTATTTTGGAGTTTATTGCTATTTTATTTGAATTTAGGAAAAATACACGTTTTTCAAAATTGCGTTTAGGCCCCAAATAAATGTTCATCTTGTCCGGCTTGATTTTAGAAGCCAGGAAAAATTTATTTCGGGATTTTTGGAGTCCGTTTTGTCAGATTTCGGGTTCCGGCAGACCGTTGAGGTTCAAACACTGGGGTGCACGCGGAGATTTAACCCTCTGCCGGCTTGCTCCTCGCCGAATCGCTAGGATCTAAACTACCAAACAGAACACCACAAGAGACACAAGATTTATACTGGTTCAGGCCACCATTGTGGTGTAATACCCTACTCCAGTGTGTGGTGTGGTGGATTGCCTCTTGGGCTGATGATGAACAATACAAGGAAGAACAACCTTGCGAGGGTCTGTTCTTGGCTGGTGCGACGAACTGCTAGGAGGAGTTCAATCGCTCTATCTACTTGTTTCTTGGTGAGAATCCCGATTGCTAGGTCAGGTCCAGATGCCTCTACCCTGGGGGTGGCTAGTCCTATTTATAGGCAAAGGCCCTGGGCCTCTTCCCAAATATTGAGCGGGAAGGGCGCCAACAATTGGCCATTTTGAAGGGGAACAGCGGGTACACTTATCCTGACCAAAGTTGGTCCTCGCCTGTCAAAGGCTCTGGTGGTGAAGCCTGCTTGGGCTCCACAATGACTTCTCCCCTGCCGTTGGGCTGGTCTTGGTCTTGTTGCACCGAAATGCATGCCTTTGCTTGATGCTCTCGCCTGTGCTTGCTCCCTTTGCACCAAAGAGGAAAGGAGGACACTACGCGGGCCGGCGCCCGACTGACACCCTTGGTCGTCATGGCTTGCGTCATGGGCACCTCGTGAGGTTCCCCGCCTTGAACTCTCCGCCTCCTCGCGAGCCCACCTGATGAGGCCGTTCCTAAGGAAGCTCCTTGTCGTCCGCCCCGCGAGGCTTGGCCCCTCGCGAGGGTCTTGAATTTGTGTTGATGAAGATGGGCTGTGCTGGGCCTCCCTTGAGCCACGCCGCAGGCAGGCAAGTCTGGGGACCCCCATTCCCATAACACCGACAGTAGCCCCCGGGCCCACGGCGCGCCCGAACTTGGCTGAGCAGAGAGGCGAAAGGGCAAGTGCGAAGCGTCGCGGTCCCTAACAGCCTGCGGCCTTGGGCGCCGCGTGGTGGTTGATTGGATGTGGGCGCCTCCGCTTCCCCATGACACCTCGGTAACCGCACGGATTCTACAAGTCCCTGCATGCAAAGCGGGTCATGATTACCTACGATCGTGGAGGTCGATGGTTGGCCTTCGCCGGCTATAAGTATGGGGCGGTGCGCGTCCTTCCAGTTTATTCCCTCTTGCTTCTCCATCTTCTCCATGGCTCCACCAAGGAAGTTCTCGGCCGCAGAGAAAGGAAAGGCTCGCCAGGCCGAGTCCACCTCTCCCCCGCCCAAGTGCGGTCGAGGTCGCCCTCGCAAAAATCCTGTGGCCTCCACGGCGGCCCCCCGCGGTCGCGGAGGTGGATCTCTGTGCAGCGATGAGCAGCTGGCCATGGTCGGCGGGCGTGTTCCGGCCGTGCGACCCCCGAGGCCGCGCCTCCATACAGCGGAGGTGCTGCCGGAGTTCATTGTGTGGGTGGTGGAGCCAACCGGCGCCCGGCTTCAGCTCCCTCGCTTCCTCCTAGGTGAGCTCCCAGCTGGCGCCTTGGGTGGCCTCTAGCTTCAGGCAGATGGCTGCTGCAGCTGGGCCTCGTGGGCTTCGCTGGAGGTCTCCGCAGCCGGGAGCCTGGCCCTGACCCGCGGCTGGCAGATGTTTGCTCGCGCGCGTGGCCTGCGCCGCCGGTGCTCTCTACACTTCAAGTTCGACGGCGATGCCACCCTCTATGTGAGGGTGTTCGGAGAAGATGGTTGCCGTGCAGGGTGCTGCCCTGAAGATGACGACCGCGGCCGGGGACTCAGCCCCGGCGAGGACGGAGAGGACAGCGCGCGCGCGGTTGGCGGCGCCCGTGACTCCTCAAGCTTCACCAGCTCTTCTTCAGGTAGCGACTCTTCCAGTAGCGGCCGTGGTCAGCCTCCACGCCGTCGCGCCTGCTTGGAGGGTGGCAGCGGATCTGCCCGCCTCGCGCCCCGGTGAAGCGCGAGAGGGAGTCCGCCTGAGCTTCGGAGGCGCCTCGAGTCTTCCATGAGGGCCGGCGCAGGACGAGCTTCGCCTGCTTTGTTCTTTCCTTTCTTTTTTCCTGCGCAAAAAGATAGCAATGTGTGGCCCCGTGGGGGCGCGTTTGGGTTAACATCGTCAATCATCGTACTGTTTCTGTTATTCCGATATTGTTCCTTTCTGCTGCATGCCCATTCGCAAGTAATCTCCAGTCTCAGCCATGGGGGCGACCGACCCAGGCCCTGTATTCGTGTCGTGGTGCCCGTGAGGCATGGTCTAGAGGGGCACTCCTGTAGTGGACCTGGGCCGTGAAAACTTGAGCGATAGGGGTAGGAACACTCGCGTGGGCTCCCGGGGCTTCCACCTCGCGAGCCCCCGCGCAAGAGAAATCGAGGCAGGAGAGCGAAAAAGTCGAAGGACCACAGGTCAAAAGGCGGCGATAGTTTCAATAAAACTCCAAATGAGAATGAACTAGCCAACTACAGAAAGCAAATGAAAAAGCCGCGTCCGGCACCTAGTCTAGTCTTCGACGTCTTCTCACCAGCGCGGAGCTAAGTGCTGCCACTGGGCGTGGGAGGGAGCCCCAGGGCCTGAGGCCGGCACCCCTAAGACTCCGGGGCGTGTATAGCCCCAACTCATTATTACGTGAGAGTGTCACGGGCGGCGAGCTTCACAGGCGTTGGCCTTCTTCACAGGCTCCGGGCCTTTCTTCAGGGAGGCAAGCTTCACGGGCATTGGCCCTCTTCACAGGCTCCGGGCCTTTTCCAAAACGCGACAGCTTCACAGGCTCTGGGCCTTTTCCAAAAAGATGAGCTTCATAGGCATTCGCCTTCTTCACAGGCTCTGGGCCTTTTCCAAAAAGATGAGCTTCACAGGCGTTCGCCTTCTTCACAGGCTCTGGGCCTTTTCCAAAAAGATGAGCTTCACAGGCGTTCGCCTTCTTCATAGGCTCTGGGCCTTTTCCAAAAAGATGAGCTTCACAGGCATTCGCCTTCTTCACAGGCTCTGGGCCTTTTCCAAAAAGATGAGCTTCACAGGCATTCGCCTTCTTCACAGGCTCTGGGCCTTTCTAGGGGTAAAACCTCCGGAGGTGCTGGATGTTCCATGCGTTTTGTACAGGTACTCCCTCCTGAGTCTCCAAGTGCACGAAGCCGGGCCTGGAAACATGAACAACCTTGAACGGGCCCTCCCACATAGGAGAGAGCTTATGCAGTCCCTCCCTGGAGAGGACCCGCCGGAGCACGAGGTCCCCTACCTCGAGAGTTCTGGGGCGGATGTTGTGGCAGTGGTATCGCCGGAGTGCCTGCTGGTATCTCGCCGCTCGCAGCATGGCTTCTCAACGACGCTCCTCCCCCAGCACGAGGTCCGCCCCCCGCATGGCGTCCTGCAGCGTCTCATCGAACGCCAGGACCCGCGCGGAACGACACCTGACCTCGTGAGGGAGGACCGCTTCAGCTCCGTAGACCAAGAAGAAGGGGGTCTCCCCAGTCGGCTTGGTCGCGGTTGTGCGGATGGACCACAACACGGACTGAAGCTGGTCATACCAACCTCTGCCACATGCCTCCAGTTTCTTCTTGAACGTCCTAGTCTTGAGGCCCCTCAGGACTTCTGCGTTGGCCCGCTCGGCCTGGCCGTTGCTTCGGGGGTGCGACACCGAAGCGTAGCATATCTGCGTTCCAAGGTTACCATAGTACGTTTTGAAAAGGTTACTGGTGAACTGCGAACCGTTATCAGTGATGAATCAGTTCGGCACCCCGAACCGGCTCACGATGCCCTTGATGAACTTGACTGCAGAACCAGCAGGGATGGTGCGGACGGCCTCGACTTCGGCCCACTTGGTGAACTTGTCCACAACGACGTAGAGGTAGCGATAGCCCCCTGGCGCCCGAGGAAACGGGCCCAGGATATCCATCCCCCAGACTGCGAAGGGCCGCGTGAGGGGTATGGTTTGCAGACCTCCTGCCGGCTGATGGATCTGCTTGGCATGGAATTGGCAAGGCTCGCAAGCTTTCACTAGTTCGACAGCGTCATTGAGCGCAGTAGGCCAATAGAAACCGCTACAGAACGCCTTGCCGACGAGGGTCCATGACGACGAATGATACCCACAGTCTCCACCGTGTATATCTGCCAGCAGTTCCTTCCCTTGCTCCCTGGTGATGCAACGCAGGGACACATCATTCGGTCGTTTCCGGTAGAGCTCTCCATCCATGATGCAGTACGCTGTGGCTTGCCGCGCCACATGCTCTGCCTCATCCTCCTTCTCCGGTAGGGTCCCTTGCGTTAAGTAGCTCCGGAGCTCTGTGATCCAGCACCCCTCCTGAGGCTCCATCGTCAGGAGTAGGCGTGCTCCTGAGGCCGGGCCACTGGCTGGGGCTCCCGAGGCAGGTGGCTGAGGAAGCTCCACCCGAGGCTGTGCTGTGTTCGATAATGATGGCAGGGCCGAGGGCTTGAAGAGTCGTTCCTTGAAGACGCCCGGCTCCTGGGGCAACCGCCTGGAGGCTCGTTTGGCGATGTCGTCAGCCTCTTGATTAGTGCCGCGGGGTACATGCTGTAGCTCCAACCCCCAGAACTGCTTCTCCATCCTGCGGACCTCCGCATGGTAGGCCTCCATGTGCTCATCTCTTGGCTCGTATACTTTGTTGGAGAAATTGACAAGGAGCTGTGAATCGCCCTTGATAGTAAGGCACTTCACCGCCAGGACATCGGCGGCCTTCAAGCCCGCTATTAGTCCCTCGTACTCCGCTATATTGTTGGAGACCTTTTCACCCTGCTGGAAGCAGAGCTGCACGGCGTAGTACAGCTTGTCCTGAGTGGGAGATATGACCACCGCCCCAGCCCCAGCGCCATGCCTGGAGAACGCCCCGTCGAAGTACATGACCCAGCCTTCTGGCGCCTTGCTTCCTGGGAAAGTGATCGGTCCTCGTCGGCCTTGAGGTCCGGTGCTTCCGTCCATTCAGCCATGAAATCAGCTAGCACGGCACCCTTGATGACCCTGGTTGTACTGAATTCGAGCTGAAACACTTGCAGTTCAATGTTCCACTCAGCGACCCTTCCGGCCGAGTTGGGCCTCCCGAGCACCCTTTCCAAGGGGTATGCCGAGACCACCTTGATCGGGTGACCCTGGAAGTAGTGCCGCAGCTTGCGCGAGGCCACCAGCAGCGCGAGGAGGAGCTTTTGTGGCATGGGGTACCGTGCCCTCGCATCCCGCAACACCGTGCTGACGAAGTACACCGGGTGCTCGACGAGGCTCGAAGCGTCGGTGCTGGCGGCGCCCTCCGGAGGCCGTGGTGCCTGCTGAGGCGACGGGGCCTCCGGAAGCTGGTTGCCTGGGGGAAGAGCTTCCTCCGTTCCCGGCACGCTTCCCTGCGGCGGCTGATTCTCCTCAGCCGTGGTAGCGACCTATGCGAGTCCTTTTTGGTCCTGCTTCGCCTTGACACGGGCAGCAGCCGTGGCCTTTGTCTGATGCTCCTCCCTAACTGCCACCAGAGCCGCGCTGGCGGAGTAAGGAGTGGCGGCGAGATAGAGTACCAAGGGCTCCTGAGGGCGTGGGGCCACCATCACCGGAGGGCCGGTTAAGTATCTCTTGAGATCTTGGAACGCTTTGTCGGCTTCTTAAGTCCATTCAAAGGGCCCCTTCTTCTTCATCAGCTGAAAGAAAGGCAGCGCTCGCTCCCCTAACCTGGAGATGAAGCGCCCCAGCGTAGTCACGCGCCCCGTGAGCTTCTGCATTTCTCTGAGGGTCTTTGGTGGGCTCATGTCCTCGACTGCCTTGACCTTTTCTGGGTTGGCCTTGATGCTTCGGTGGGACACGAGGAAGCCCAAGAGCTTGCCCGAGGGGACTCCAAACACACACTTCTCCGGGTTGAGCTGCAGGCTCACTGCGTTGAGGCTCGCGAAGGTTTCCTCCAGGTCTTGTATCAGGGTCTTGGCCTCGCGAGACTTTACTACGATGTCATCGACGTAAGCCTCCACATTCTTCCCGAGCTGCGGGCCCAAGGTGATGTGCATGAGCCGCTGAAAGGTTGCCCCCGCGTTGCGCAGTCCGAACGGCATGCATGTATAGCAGTACACCCCACACGGGGTCAGGAAGGCTGTCTTCTCCACGTCTTCCACAACCATCTTGATCTGGTGATACCCGGAGAAGGCATCCAAGAAGCATAACAGGTCACATTCAGCGGTGGAATCGACGATCTGATCGATGCGAGGGAGCGGGAACGGATCTTGCGGGCATGCTTTGTTGAGGTTGGTGAAGTCGACACACATGCGCTCCTTCCCTCCCTTCTTTGGCACAACCACGGGGTTGGCCAACCAATCTGGATATCGGACCTCGCGGATAACCCCCGCGGCTTCTAGCTTGCGGGTCTCCTGGACGATGAAGGCCTGCTTTTCAATGGACTGCCTCCTCGCCTTCTACTTCACGGGGCGCACGTTGGGGCACACGTTGAGGTGGTGCTCGATCATGCCTCGTGGGATCCCTGCCAACTGATCGGGCTCCCAGGCAAACACTTTCTTGTTTGCACGCAGGAACTTGACCAGGGCTTCCTCCTGCTCGGGCCCGAGGTTGGCACCTATGGTGAAAGTGGCGTTAGTGGACCCGTCCTCGTCGACAGGTACCTGCTTGGTCTCTGCCTTGTCTTGGGTGAACAACTGCTTCTTCTTGGTCGGCGCAGCCCCCTTGGGCTTGGGGGTTTCTGCGTCGGCGGGCCGTGCCGCCGCCGCCGTCTTGAGGGCGAGCTTGAGTACTCGCAGCGCACGTTCGGTGTCCCCGGGCACGGTGAGGACACCGTTGCTCCCGGGCATCTTCATGAGGTTGTACGCCGGGTGAGTTGCGTCCATGAATTTGGCCAATGCTGGATAGCCGAGGATGGCATTGTAGGGGAGGCCGATGGGGCGATGTCGAAATCGACCAGCTCTGTGCGGAAATTGTCGCAGGTGCCGAAAGTTACCGGGAGCCGGATCTGCCCCAAGGAGCTGGATAACCCGCCTCCGACGCCCAAGAAAGGCCGGCTGGGTTGCAGCCGCTCCCGGGGTATGTAGAGGAGGTTGAAGGCCTCAACTGAGAGCACACTGAGGCCCGCGCCACCGTCGACGAGAGTCCTGGTGACAGCCACCTGGCAGATGGTGGGCGTGCAGAGCATGGGGAGCGCACCCGAGCAGGCCAAGTTGGAGGGGTGGTCCTCATAGTTGAAGGTCAGCCTGGCCGATGGCTCTGTCCGGCCCGGGGGAGCCCCCTGCCGCGTGGAGGCGGCGCCGACCCGACGGACGAATGGCTTGATGTGGTGGCTGGAGAGCGGCGCCTGCGAGCCGCCCAGGAGGGCCGCGACGACCAAGGGAGCCGGCGCGACGGGGTGGGTGAGGAAGAGGCTGCGTGGCTCTTCCCAAGAGGCCACGGGGGAATGTTGGGATGATGCTTGCTGTTCGTTCCCCGCCGGGCCGGTGGCGGCGTTGACGGCAGGTGACGGGGAATGACGAGGGCGCCCGCCGACGGGAGCCATCTGGGTGACGTGGGAAGCGAGGGCGGCTCGGCACTCGACGCGAGCCTGACGAGCGTCAGACATGGATGCGATGGTCGGAGAAGAACGAGACGACGGAAGGCAAATTCCGGCGCACCCCTACCTGGCGCGCCAAATGTCGGATTTCTGGTTCCGGCAGACCCTTGAGGTTCGAACACTGGGGTGCGCGCGGAGATTTAACCCTCTGCCGGCTTTCTCCTCGCCGAATCGCTAGGATCTAAACTACCAAACAGAACAACACAAGAGACACAAGATTTATACTGGTTCAGGCCACCATTATGGTGTAATACCCTACTCCAGTGTGTGGTGTGGTGGATTGCCTCTTGGGCTGATGATGAACAATACAAGGAAGAACAGCCTCGCGAGGGTCTGTTCTTGGCTGGTGCGACAAACTGCTAGGAGGAGTTCAATCGCTCTATCTACTGGTTTCTTGGTGAGGATCCCGATTGCTAGGTCAGGTCCAGATGCCTCTACCCTGGGGGTGGCTAGTCCTATTTATAGGCAAAGGCCCTGGGCCTCTCCCCAAATATTGAGCGGGAAGGGCGCCAACAATTGGCCATTTTGAAGGGGAACAACGGGTACACTTATCCTGACCAAAGTTGGTCCTCGCCTGTCAAAGGCTCTGGTGGTGACGCCTGCTTGGGCTCCACAATGACTTCTCCCCTACCGTTGGGCTGGTCTTGGTCTCGTTGCACCGAAATGGATGTCTTTGCTTGATGCTCTCGCCTGCGCTTGCTCCCTTTGCACCAAGGAGGAAAGGAGGACACTGCGCGGGCCGGTGCCCGACTGGCGCCCTTGGTCGTCATGGCTTGCGTCATGGGCACCTCGCGAGGTACCCCGCCTTGAACTCTCTGCCTCCTCGAGAGCCCACCTGATGAGGCCGTGCCTGAGGAAGCTCCTTGTCATCCGCCCCGCGAGGCTTGGCCCCTCGCGAGGGTCTTGAATTTGTGTTGATGAAGATGGGCTGTGCTGGGCCTCCCTTAGGCCACGTCGCAGGCTGCAGGCAGGCAAGTCTGGGGACCCCCGTTCCCAGAACGCCGACACGTTTAGTATTTTTTTAATTGTTTTCACCACCGGGGGGGGGGGCTTTATAAGCCGGGGCCCCCTGCCCCCGAAGCCCACCGCCGTCCCAGCCCAGCCCGCGCCGCCGCCGAAACACTAGCGCCGCCGCCGCCCGCGATCCGCTCCGCCACCGCCGCCGGTTGCCGCCGCCGCCGGAGCCGACCGCCGCCGCCGCCCGTTGACCCGCCGCCGCCGCCCTTGACCTGCCGGAGGTAGACCCCGTCGCCGCCTCGAAAACCGTCGGTTCTTTTAGGAACCCGGTTTATTTTTTTTATAGATCGGTTTATTTATTTTTTCGGTTTAGTCTATTTAGCGGACGTTCGTCCGTATGTTCGTTTTAATGAATGGTTTTTGTCATTTAGCCGCGGACAGCGAATGTTTGTTCGTTAGTGTGTTCGTCGTTTTTTCCTTTTTCTCGGATTTTCCGCGATTATTTCTGATCGCGATTTTTGATCCGATTTTTGTTCTAGTATATCTTTTTGCTCGTTTATCAGAATCAGGCGATTCAGGCGCCTAGAGTTTCGTCCCGAAACCCTCTTTTCGTTTAACCAACTCAAACTAGTTTTTGCTACTTTAAACTTTTGACTTAGGTCCAGATTAGTAAACGAAGCTGTTTTCTTTCGCGGTTTGAGTTTCGTTGCTTCGTTTGATTTGATTCGTTTTGCAAACTAGAGTTCTTAAGTTGAACTTTCTGGTTAGATCTCTTATTTGTGTTTTACCTGTGCATTAGATCAGTGCTTATTGTATGCTTGTTTGTTTGCAATAGAGCACCCGGAGTGCGCCGCTTGCTACTTCGAATTTCTAGGTTCACGGATCATCAGCAAGGCAAGTTACACTTTGATCATACCTCTTTACTACCCAGTTTTTTTGCATTAGATCAAACCTGAAAACACTTGCATGATTAGGATCTGATTTTAACATGTGGGTCTGGGAAGTAGTTGAGGTAGAACCTATTACCTGTTTTATTATCAAACCTTTGGGAGTTACTTCTACGTTTGCTATATTGCTATGCTATGCCAGTAGACGTGGATTGGGTGAGTGTTTCCATGGCAGATGTGAGATTGTTAATTTAATGGTTTATTTAAGGTGGCAACTTTAATACACGTCTGGGTGGATTGAGGCACCTGGGATTCCAGTGATTGCCTGTTATTTTTCTTTATGGACCGCCACCCAGGCTCAAAGGGATCATGAGATTATTCATGCTAGAAACTTCCGTGTGCAGCCGCAAGCTACTATGGGCTCTAGCATAGTTGATTAAGTCGTGTGAATTCTTACAGTGGTAGACTAGCAGATGTAGGGGAAAGTAGGTGTAACGGTCTATACATCGTAAGGTGTAAACGCTTCTGAAAGACTATGTCTCGGTCATCCGTTTCTCAAAGACCATGTAGTGCGAGAATCCCAACGGAGGAGATCGAGTCTTGCGGGGAAAAGTACGCAAACCTCTGCAAAGTGTATAAACTAATCATGATTAGCCATGTCCCCGGTTATGGACGTTTTGAGTATCTAGTACCTGGATTATCATGTGAATCTCATCGTGTTACTTTAACTAATTTTGTTGGGTTTAATTATGATGATTAATTGGGATTTAGTTGGGTGAACCTTCTCAATGTTTAACAACCACCATGATAGTTGAATAAAATTTATTCCTTTGTTGTAGGGAAAAATTGGCTTTATGCAAAACTGTAACCATAGAGCTTTCCACCAGCCATATTTGCATGTAGTATGGCATTATTCTTTCATTACTCTCTGTGTGTTACATTGCCAGCATATTCCATGTGCTGACCCGTTTTCGGGCTGCAACGTTCATGTTGCAGACTTTTCAGATGACGAGTAAGGTGCCTTAGGTCGTGGTCTTATACTCAGTGATGCTGTTGGAGTTGATGGACTCGCTTATCTTCCAAGCCTTCCGATGTTATCGTTATTAGATGGCCTTAAGCCATATTTATTGTAATAAGTTCTCTTTTGAGACATTCGATGTAATAAGTGTGTGATTGCTACTCTGTTATAAATCCTTCGAGTACTGTGCATGTCAGCAATACTGATCCAGGGATGACACTGATGCATAGAGATCAGACTGTTTGAGGTCTGGTCGCTACACATTGCAAGCTCGGCGGGACCGACCGCTTATCTCGGTTAGACCAAAATGTTACGAAAAGGAAACAGAGAGTTTGCAATCATATCTCGACGAGACCGAGATCCCTATCGGTGAGACCGAACTGATTAGGGTTTCTGGCAATGGCTATGTCAAGTGAACTCGGTGGCGCCAGATAGATCAAATCGGTGGAGCCGAGTTTGACTTTAGGTTTAGGACAAATGTGGAAATGGGAAAGTGGTTGAGGGCTTTTGGAGCATATCACTAAGCATTTTGAGCAAGCAAGCCATTAAGCAACACCTCATCCCCTTTTAATAGTAATGGCTTTTCCTATGGACTCAATGTGGTCTTGGATCACTAAAATGAAAATGTAGAGTCTTGAGCTTTTGCCAATATGTGTCCTTAGCATTTTGAGGGGTCCACATTCCTAGTCCATGCCATGCCAATCATTGAAGTTTCTGAAATGATTATCTTGAAAGAACATTAGTTCAATGAGCTATATGTTCTTAAGAATTACCAAAACCACCCAGGGATTAGTTGCACTTTCAGTCTCCCCCTTTTTGGTAATTGATGACAACATATAGAACAAAGCTTGGACAAATAATAATAAGAATGAAATACATCGTCGCTTTGAGAAGTATGTGATAAGCAAGAGCTCCCCCTAAATTTGTGCATTATTTAAAATTTGCTTTTGAATGCAAGTGCACAATCGATTAGGATCATGGTTACTCTTCCATGTCACATACATCTTGGTGGAGCGCTTCAAAATGATAGAATATGAAATATGCACTCATCACCAAGACAAGATGTGAATGATCATACATGAGAGATAGAGAATATCATCACTCAAGCACAAACATTAAAGTATGATATGATCAAGCACATGACCATACAAGTATCTCACACACACATAAATAAAGTATCATGCAAACAAGCAAGCAAAGCACACTCTCTCGAAGCCTATGATCTATACACTTTCTCCCCCTTTGGCAACAAGTTACCAAAAAGCTTGAAAATGCATAGTGCTATGCCGCTCTCTAAGCTTGATCTTCGGGAGCGCCAGAGTGCGAAGGTGGCGTGGAGAGGAGTCCTGCAACAAAGGCATCTGAAGAGGTTGTAGGCGCTGGTGGATTTGCAACTGGAGGGGCAACTGAAGCTGTGGCTACAAGAGCTGAAGTTGTAGCTCTAGTGTCTAGCACAAGCACTGTTGCAGACCTCTGCCTTCTAGGCACCCTTTGATTTGCATCAGTGGTGGTTTTTCACTCCTATCCTCAAGCTCTTCTTGGATCTTCAACACAGAAGTCTGAATTTCTATCATCTTGACATCCAAGTCATGAAGTTTTGTCTCAAAAATTCTCACAAGACTCTCTTGATTTTGAGTCAGGTTGGCCAAACCTTTCTCAATCCTTAAAGTAGCCTGAATGACATAGCCAAATTGATCTTGTTTGGACTTGAGAAATATCTGGGAGGCCTCTTCAGCACTTGGCATCTTGCCTGCCTTCTCTGCTTTTGCTTTTTCTCTCTTCTCTTGAGCTTCTACTGATGTAGGATCTGAAGCATCCATAACAATTGTGTTGTCCTCACGATTAGGTCTCAAGGGAAGGTGATCTTTGTCCAACAGATACATGCCTTTTCCCATCTTGGAGTTGATGAGCATCTGAATGTGTGGAGCATACCCACATGATCTCTTTTGGTTTGCTGCAGTTCTCTTGATGGTTTGAACTATCAAGCTCATCACCTTTAACTTCTGTGGCACATCAAACAGTTGAAGCAAGTTGATGGAGTGGTCTCTGATCATCCTGTGATCTCCTGATTTGGGCAACAAGGTGTGCGTCAATATGGTGTTTATGGTGGCCAGTCCATACAACAGATAATACACTGAGCCTAGCTTGTGTGTCTCCAAGGCCTTGTCAGGTATTTCCTTGTACATGTTGGCCATGGAGTTGTGATCTTTCTTGCACTTGGAATAGACATCAATGTCATCCTCATGCTCTTCAGGGGCATTGATAAGGTTGGCCCACTCAGCAACAGTAGACTGGTACCTTGTACCTTCAGTCATCCATACAATTCTTCCATCTGGGTAGAAGTGAGCTGTTGAATAGAACTGCATGATAAGCTCATCATTCCACTTGGTCAATTTCTGACCCACAAATTTGTCAAATCCATTGATCCTGAAACTCTCATGTACTCTAGGGAAATTATCTTCATTGTTGTCAATGTATTTCCAGTCCACCCACTTCATGTAACACACAATGGGATTCTTATCCGAGAGGATAGTCTCATAAAAGTCTTGATGTTCCTTTGTGTGAAATTTGTAGTCCACAATAGTTCTTCTCCTTGCAGCATAGGGGTCTGATTGTCTCCACAAACCGAGACCTGCATCCTTTCTCTCCTTCATGTTTTTAGCCACTGGATGATTATCATCATGATTAGGAATTTTTGGCTTTAATTTTCTGAGCACTTGGGCTTCTTCTTCCTCTTCTTCTTCTTCCAATTCAGGCACTTGGGCCTTGTTCTTCTCAGCAGCTGGTATATTTCTGGTGGATCTCTTGGGTGTAGACTTTGAAACTTGAGTTGTAGCTTTGGGGGCAGGCTTGGTCTTTGATGGAGCAGCCCCAGATTTGATGGCATCCCCCATCAGATTTTGTGTCTTTGATGCTGGTGCAGCATCCTCTTCTTCATCTTCTTCATCTGATTAGATCATCATTGATGGCTTTCCCAGAACCTTAGCCATGGTCTTTTTGACCCTTTCTTTCCTTTTCTTGCCCTCACCAGCAGCCTCTTCTTCAGTTGATTTGGAGGCTTCAAGAGTTGAGGCTCTGGCCTTAGACATTGGCACTCTCTTGGCAGGAGCTTTCTTGTGCAGACCAGGTTTGGTTGAAGCTACGGTGCCAAATTCTTTCTTGACAACTTTCTTCTTAGAGCTGACCTCCTCCTCAATAGCAACATAGTCCTCATCCTCAGAATCTGAGTTCCTTTTCCTCCTCTGGCTAGTAGCAGCCTTAGGCAGGTTGCTAGGAGTACTTCTGCTTCCATCATCATAGCTATCAGAGGGACTAGTGCCCTCACTCATGTTGACTTGTTCCTCAGACTTGTTCTGGCTATCACTTTGATCTAACATTGCTGACACTGCAAACTGAAAGCTGACCCTGTGAATAGATGTTCTGAGATAGAGTGGATGAGCATCACAAAGTGCAGCGATTAAAAACAATTGAGTCAAAAACTTAGTTTTAGTTTTCCACAACAAGCATTTCGGAGCTACCAATTTGTTAAACTCGGTGACACTGTAGCAATATTAGAGTCTAAACTAGTGACATCGGTCAGACCGAGACACAGTTTGGTGACTCCGAGATTGCTAGGGTTTCACTAAGAATCAAACTCGGTCACACCGATTCGTAAGTTTACAAGTGCAATGGCCTAGGCCAAATCAGTGAGACCGATTTCTAGAACTCGGTCGGTCCGAGATGAGTTCGGCGGAAACCTAACCCTAAAATTTTGAATCTAATCTAATCTAAAGGAAGTTTTAGCTGGATAGAGCAATCTCATACGTGGTAAGTATGATGGCATTGACCTAAGTGAATGAATCAGAGGTTAAGATTGCACATAGGGGTCGAGTTCATACCCTAACTCGGCGGTGAACTCGGTACGGTGACAACGGCAGTGAAGATTCCGTTGACGGCGGCGGAGACCAGCGGCAGGGGGTCGCTGGCGACAAGGAGACGATCCGTAGACCTGAGTCGGCAGAGCATGATATGCACGGGCGAAGGTTTCGGAGGAATTTCCAAATTTGACCCGTGGGTATATATATCCTGACCCTGTTGGTGTGACCGAGTGGAACGACTCGGTGGCACCGAGATGCAGAATCACAAGCGGATACTACAACTCGGTGTGACTGAACTGTTCAAATCGGTTGCACCGAGATTAAAAACCTAGATCAACTCAATGAACTCGGTATGACTGAAAGGAATGAATCGGTCAGGCCGAAATGCATAGAGAGGTTTTGGAAGTTTAATTCTATGATGAATCGGTGGCTCCGAGTTCTCCTCAGTGATGTCTACTACACAACCTTCTTCTTGTAGACGTTGTTGGGCCTCCAAGTGCAGAGGTTTGTAGGACAGTAGCAAATTTCCCTCAAGTGGATGACCTAAGGTTTATCAACCCGTGGGAGGCGTAGGATGAAGATGGTCTCTCTCAAACAACCCTGCAACCAAATAACAAAGAGTCTCTTGTGTCCCCAACACACCCAATACAATGGTAAATTGTATAGGTGCACTAGTTCGGCGAAGAGATGGTGATACAAGTGCAATATGGATGGTAGATATAGGTTTTTGTAATCTGAAAATAAAAAACAGCAAGGTAACTAATGATAAAAGTGAGCACAAACTGTATTGCAATGCTAGGAAACAAGGCCTAAGGTTCATACTTTCACTAGTGCAAGTTCTCTCAACAATAATAACATAATTGGATCAAACAACTAGCCCTCAACATGCAACAAAGAGTCACTCCAAAGCCACTAATAGCAGAGAACAAACGAAGAGATTGTGGTAGGGTACAAGACCACCTCAAAGTTATCCTTTCTGCTCGATCTATTCAAGAGTCCGTAGTAAAATAACACGAAGCTATTATTTCCGTTCAATCTATCATAGAGTTCATACTAGAATAACACCTTAAGACACAAATCAAGCAAAACCCTAATGTCACCTAGATACTCCATTGTCACCTCAAGTATCCGTGGGCATGATTATACGATATGCATCACACAATCTCAGATTCATCTATTCAACCAACACAAAGTACTTCAAAGAATGCCCCAAAGTTTCTACCGGAGAGTCAAGACGAAAACGTATGCCAACCCCTATGCATAGGTTCATGGGTGGAACTCGCAAGTTGATCACCAAAACATACATCAAGTGGATCACGTGATATCCCATTGTCACCATAGATAAGCACGACAAGACATACATCAAGTGTTCTCAAATCCTTAAAGACTCAATCCGACAAGATAACTTCAAAGGGAAAACTCAATCTATTGCAAGAGAGTAGAGGGGGGGAAACATCATAAGATCCAACTATAATAGCAAAGCTCGCGATACATCAAGATCGTGCGAAGTCAAGAACACGAGAGAGAGAGAGAGAGAGAGAGAGAGAGAGAGAGATCAAACACATAGTTACTGGTACATACCCTCGGCCCCGAGGGTGAACTACTCCCTCCTCGTCATGGAGAGTGACGGGATGATGAAGATGTCCACTGGTGAGGATCCCCCCTCCGGCAGGGTGCCGGAACGGGCTCCCGAGAGGTTTTTGGTGGCTACAGAGGCTTGCGGCGGCGGTACTCCCGATCTATTGTTGTCTTCGATGTTTTTAGGGTATATGGGAATATATAGGCGAAAGAAGTCGGTCAGGGGAGCCACGAGGGGCCCATGAGGGTGGAGGGCGCGCCCAAGGGGGGTGGGGGCGCCCTCCTGCCTCGTTGCCTCCTCGAAGCTTCCCTGACTTGCACTCCAAGTCCCGTAGATTGCTTCCGTTCCAAAAATAACGCTCCCGAAGGTTTCATTCCATTTGGACTCCGCTTGATATTCCTTTTCTTCGAAACACTGAAATAGGCAAGAAAACAACAATATGGGTTGGGCCTCCGGTTAATAGGTTAGTCCCAATAATAATATAAAAGTGTATAATAAAGCCCATAAACATCCAAAATAGATAATATAATAGCATGAATGCTTCATAAATCATAGATACGTTGGAGACGTATCAGCATCCCCAAGCTTAATTCCTGATCATCCTCGAGTAGGTAAATGATAAAAGAAAGAATTTATGAAGTGTGAATGCTAGCAGGTGCACAAGTTTGATCAATGATAATTTCAATCACCTTTTCTAGCATGATGATATGTCATAACAGTAGTTCATCTCATAAAACTTCTCAAGATCAAGTAACAAGCTATTCACATGTTAAAGCATAGACCATAAACTTTCTTGAAAACTAGCAAACTTCATTCTCAGTCATCAAACAATTACAATTCATCTTATTTTCAGGAAGGGTCTATGTCAGAGCTTTGATTTAGCAAACTCCACATACTCAACTATCATATAGTCTTCCATGATTGCTACCACTCAAAGCATATTCTTAGAACAAATAGCATCCATCGAACACAGAGAAAGATAGGGGCTTAGTGTTTCGCCTCCCAACTCACTTATCATATAGATAATTGTCAACAATAATAATTCATGATCAAATATATTTGCATGGCCATATATGCTTAGATCTTTCCCCAACACACGATGCTTGCCAACTAAAGAGTAGGTAGGAAGGAGAAGGAATACTACTGACTCTTGCATAAAAGTAAAAGATAGGCCCTTCGCAGAGGGGAGCAGGGATTTGCAGAGGTGCCAGAGCTCGATTTTGAAATAGAGATAAATAATTTTGAGAGGTATGCTTTCATTGTCAACATAACAACCAAGAGTTCCCGATATCTTCCATACTACATACATTATAGGCGGTTCCCAAATAGAATGGTAAAGTTTTTTACTTCCCCTCCACCAACAATCACACTCCACGGCCATCCGAAACAACGGGGTACCGTCCATACCAACAACAGTCCTGGGGGAGTTTTGTTTTAATTATTTTGTTTTGCTTTGATCTTTTGATCATGGGACTGGGCATCCCAGTTACCAGCCATTTTTCTCGTGAATGATGAGCGGAGTCTACTCATCTTCAGAATAACCCACCTAGCATGGAAGATACTGACAGCCCCTAGTCGCTACATGAGCGATTCGGGCATACAAAACAGATTATTATTTGAAGGTTTAGAGTTTGGCACATGCAAATTTACTTGGAATGGCAGGTAAATACTGCATATAGGTAGGTATGGTGGACACTCATGGAAGAAACTTGGTTCAAGGGATTTGGATGCACAAGCAGTATTCCCGCTTAGTACAGATATTTTGGCTAGCAAAGGATTTTAAAAAGCAAGCACCACATGTTGGAGGATTTATAACAATATAACTTCTATACAAATACACCCAAGCATAACTCATTACGTTGTCTTCCTTGTCCAATTTCAACTAATTTGCTCAGGTTTGAAAATAATTAATGGGGCTCACAATCATAGAAGATGTCTAAGATAGTATATTTGTATGTGCAATCTCTCTTCCTTCAATATTGTTTCATGAATTGTTCAAGTGACCAATACAATGCTTGCTAACTTTCAATAAATTAACAACCTCTACTTCTTAGATGTGAAGTCATTACTCCCCATGGGATAAGCAAATGAAACATATATAAATTCAGATTTATGACATTCAACTCATTCAACCATTTACTCATAGGATATAAGTGAAGCACACGAGTAAATGACAAACTACTCCAGAAAGATATAAGTGAAGATCAATGAGTAGTTAAATAATTATGTAACTTTGTGAAGACTCTCTCTCATTTAAGAATTTCAGATCTTGGTATTTTAACAGCAAACAAAACAAAATAAAATGGCATTGCAAGGATAGCACAACTTATGTGAAGAAGCAAAAACTTAGGCTCAACCGATACTAACCGATAATTGTTGAAGAAGAAAGGTGGGATGCCTACCGGGGCATACCCAAGATTGGATGCTTGATACTTCTTGAAATATTATCTTGGGATGCCTTGGGCATCCCCAATCTTGAACTTGTGTGTCTTCTTAATTCCTCCCATATCATGGTTTCTCTATTTCTCAAAAACTTAATCCACATAAAACTCAACAAGAACTCGTGAGATAAGTTAGTATAAACCAATGCAAAACATTATCATTTTCTACTGTAAAAAATTACTAAAATTATTATTCAACATTGCATACTAAATGTCTCTGCATATTTAATACTCCTATCCTCAAATAGAATCATTTAACAAGCAAACATATGCAAACAATGCAAACATAACAGCAATCTGCCAAAAATAGTATAGTCTGTAAAGAATGCAAGATTCATCATACTTCCCTAACTCCAAAAATTATGAGAAAAAGACTACGATGTAGAATATTTATCAGAGCTCAATATTAAAAAAGTTTCAACATTATATCATTCACTGACTTTTATAGGGAATTTTTGCAACAACGGTAAACTTTCTGTTTTCAAACAGCAACATATATACTTGCAAAATAAGCATGGTAAAGGCTATCCTTGACATTTTTAGTGAAAATAAAGATGAAAAGCATTATTCTAAATAACAGCAAGCAAATACTAACAAAATAAAATGGCGCTCCAAGCAAAACACATATCATGTGGTGAATAAAAATATAGCTCCAAGTAAAGCTACTGATGAATGAAGACGAAAGAGGGGATGCCTTCCGGGGCATCCCCAAGCTTAGGCTCTTGGTTGTCCTTGAACATTGCCTTGGGGTTCCTTGGGAATCCCCAAGCTTAGTCTCTTGCCACTCCTTATTCCATAGTCCATCGAATCTCTACCCAAAACTTGAAAACTTCACAACATAAAACTCAACAGAAAACTCGTAAGCTCCGTTAGTATAAGAAAATAAAACCACCACTTAGGTACTGTTGTGAACTCATTATAAATTCATATTGTTGTAATATCTACTGTATTCCAACTTATCTATGGTTCATACCCTCCGATACTACTCATAGATTCATCAAAATAAGCAAACAATACATAGAAAACAGAATCTGTCAAAAACAGAACATTCTGTAGTAATCTGTATCAAAAGTATACTTCTGGAACTCCAAACATTCTACAAAATGAGGAAGTCCTAAGAAATTTGTGTACCAATCCAGAACAAAAAGAATCATATCAAAAGCACGTTTCTGTGAATTATCAAAACTAATTTACTGGGTGCAAAAGTTTCTGATTTTCAGCAGGATCAACACAACTATCACCGTAAGCTATCCTAAAGATCTTACTTGGCACTTTATTGAAAAAAAAGCTATAAAACATGATTAATCAGTAGCATAATCATGTGTACACACAAAAACAGTAAGGGTAAATATTGGGTTGTCTCCCAACAAGCGCTTTTCTTTAATGCCTTTCTAGCTAGGCATGATGATGACAATGATGCTCACATAAAAGATAAGAATTGAAACATAATGGGAGCATCATGAAGAATATTATTAACACATTTAAGCCTAACCCACTTCCTATGCATAGGGATTTTGTGATCAAGCAACTTATGGGAACAATAATCAACTAGCATAGGAAGGTAACACAAGCATAGCTTCAAGATTTTAAGCACATAGAGAGGAAACTTGACATTATTGCAATTCCTACAAGCATATGTTCCTCCCTCATAATAATTTTCAGTAGCATCATGAATGAATCACAATATAACAAGCACCTAAAGAATTCTTTTCATGATCTACAAGCATAGAAATTTTACTACTCTCCACATAAGCAAAATTCTTCTCATTCGAAATGGTGGGAGTATCATAAGAGACTTGAATACTATAGATTGTTTCCACATTAAAAGAGCAATGTTCAGAAAAAGGGTAATCATAATCATGACAGGTTTTATAAATATAATCGTCACTACTTTTTATAGCATAAGTTTTATCACAATAATCATCATAAGTAGCAACTTTGTTCTCATCATAATGGATTGAAACCTCTTCCAAGATAGTGGAATCATCACTAAATAAAGTTGACACTCTTCCAAATCCACTTTCATATTCATCACAATAAGATTCAACATCCTCCAAAATAGTGGGATCATTACTTCCTAAAGTTGACACTCTTCCAAACCCACTTTCATCAATATAATCATCATAGGTAAGAGGCATGCTATCATCATAACAACTTTGCATATCAAAACTTGGGAGGCTAAAAATATTATCTTCATTAAACGTAGCATCCCCAAGCTTGGGACAAACATATTTCAGCAAATATATTCTCAAATATATCATCCTCATCAAACATAGCTTCCCCAAGCTTGGGCCTTTCATATCATAAGCATAATCACTCTCATCATTAATAGTATTGATAGCACCAATAGTATAGCAATTATCATCATCACAATGAGTAGTAGGAGCAACATCATTTGGGAGAGATAACTTTCTACCTTTGCTGCTCCATCTTTCCTTTTTCTTCTTCACATTATGTGTGGGTTCAACCCTCTTCTTTGAGCTCCTTATTGATGAGATTGGTTGAATAGAAAGCTCCTCCTCGTTACCTGATTCATCATAAGAAATAATAGGAGGATATTGGGAAGTCTCTAGCCTTTCATTAGTATTCTCTTCATCTTCTATTTTCTTTCTTTTCTTTAGGTAATTGGCAATAAAAGGATTTTCAATGCAGTTCACCGCACAATACATATAAATCTCCTCTAGATCAATATTAGGGAATTTCTCAAGGTTAAATTCTGGAATAAGCTTAGTTGCACGTTTCAATTCTTCATAACCCAAAATCAAACTAAGTTCATTATGATGCGCAAGGGAAATCAAGTCATCACAATTTTTGGACACAATTCGATCATGAAACAATTTGCATCGGAGATTTAAATGACCATGTTCATTGCAAAGTTCACAAGTACGACGGAGATATTTTAAATTTTCAGCACTAACATTAAGCCTTTCTTGCAACCATTTAGTTTCTAAATGCTTATGCCTCTTGCAATATCTATTTTCCCTATTTGGTGTGTACTTGCAAACCCAATGTTCTCCGCAAAAATCGACATGCTTATAGGAGACATTTTCATCATAACTAGTGCAATCATCATTAGTACTATGGATATTCAAAGCGTTCATATTAACAACATTGCAACCATGCACATCATTCAAAGATGTAATATCAAACATTTTATAGACTTCTTCTTCTAGCACTTGAGCACAATTTTCCTTTTCATCATACTCACGAAAGATATTAAAAAGATGAAGCGTATGAGGCAAACTCAATTCCATTTTTTTGTAGTTTTCTTTTATAAACTAAACTAGTGATAAAACAAGAAACAAAAAGATTTGATTGCAAGGTCTAAAGATATACCTTCAAGCACTCACCTCCCCGGCAACAGCGCCAGAAGAGAGCTTGATGTCTACTACACAACTTTCTTCTTGTAGACGTTGTTGGGCCTCCAAGTGCAGAGGTTTGTAGGACAGTAGGAAATTTCCCTCAAGTGGATGACCTAAGGTTTATCAATCCGTGGGAGGCGTAGGATGAAGATGGTCTCTCTCAAACAACCCTGCAACCAAATAACAAAGAGTCTCTTGTGTCCCCAACACACCCAATACAATGACAAATTGTATAGGTACACTAGTTCGGCGAAGAGATGGTGATACAAGTGCAATATGGATGGTAGATATAGGTTTTTGTAATCTGAAATTATATAAACAGCAAGGTAACTAATGGTAAAAGTGAGCATAAATGGTATTGCAATGCTAGGAAACAAGGCCTAAGGTTCATACTTTCACTAGTGCAAGTTCTCTCAACAATAATAACATAACTGGATCACATAACTATCCCTCAACATGCAACAAAGAGTCACTCCAAAGTCATTAATAGCGGAGAGCAAACAAAGAGATTATTTTAGGGTATGAAACCACCTCAAAGTTATCCTTTCTGATTGATCTATTCAAGAGTCTGTAGTAGAATAACACGAAGCTATTCTTTCCGTTCGATTTATCATAGAGTTCGTACTAGAATAACACCTTAAGACACAAATCAACCAAAACACTAATGTCACCTAGATACTCCAATGTCACCTCAAGTATCCGTGGGCACGATTATATGATATGCATCACACAATCTCAGATTCATCTATTCAACCAACACAAAGTACATCAAAGAGTGCCCCAAAGTTTCTACCGAAGAGTCAAGACGAAAACGTATGCCAACCCTTATGCATAAGTTCACAAGGTCACTCAACCCGCAAGTTGATCACCAAAACGTACATCAAGTAGATCACGTGAATATCCCATTGTCACCACAGATAAGCACATGCAAGACATACATCAAGTGTTCTCAAATCCTTAGACTCAATCCAATAAGATAACTTCAAATGAAAAACTCAATCCATTAAGGGAGTAGAGGGGGAGAAACATCATAAGATCCAACTATAATAGCAAAGCTCAGGATACATCAAGATCGTATCACCTCAAGAACATGAGAGAGAGAGAGATCAAACACATAGCTACTGGTACATACCTTCAGCCCCGAGGGTGAACTACTCCCTCCTCGTCATGGAGAGCGCCGGGATGATGAAGATGGCCACCGGTGAGGGATCCCCCCTCTGGCAGGGTGCTGGAACAGGGTCCCAATTGGTTTTTGGTGGCTACAGAGGCTTGTGGCGGCGGAACTCATGATCTATGGTGCTCCTGGTTGTTTTCGGGGTATATGGATATATATAGGTGAAAGTAGTCGGTCAGGTGAGCCACGAGGGGGCCACGAGGGTGGGGGGCATGCCCAGGGGGTAGGACGCGCCCTGGACCCTTGTGGCCACCTCGTTGCTTCCCTAACGTCTACTCCATGTCTCCTGGATTGCGTTTGTTCCAAAAATACCTCTCCCGAAGGTTTCATTCCATTTGGACTCCGTTTGATATTCCTTTTCTGCGAAACACTGAAATAGGCAAAAAAATAGCAATTTCGACTGGGGCTCCGGTTAGAAGAAGAAGAAGAAGAAAAGGCTGCACCAGCAGGAGGGCATTATGGATGGATGAACTATTTCCTCTCTTGTAAAAAAAATTATTCCCTCTCGGTGTATATTGATATAGATGGACTATTTAGATGGTGTGCATGTCTTTGGAATAGAGTAGTAGCATGGGTCCGCTTGGCTATAAGGAACTATTTATCCGCATATATAGCTTCCTCTGCTACTCCTTCCAGTGATTGGTAGGCAGTACATGTGTCCGTAGACATGACAGCTTGTCCATGGAAGTTCAACTACGGCGACCATCACGTTTCATCTCGCGATTCCCACGACGCCTCTCCAACCCACGGCACCACGCCCCCCGACGTGCGCCTCACCCCTCTCGGCTGCACTGCCCCTCTGCCTTTCTATGCATGACATGTGGGCCACCTAAAATGCGGCAAGCATCAAGTTTCTACCATAGCCACCCGCGATTCCCACGACACCGCTCGAACCCATGAAACCACACGTCCCCTGATGTCTACTACACAACCTTCTTCTTGTAGACGTTGTTGGGCCTGCAAGTGCACAGGTTTGTTGGACAGTAGCAAATTTCCCTCAAGTGGATGACCTAACGTTTATCAATCCGTGGGAGGCATAGGATTAAGATGGTCTCTCTCAAGCAACCCTGCAACCAAATAACAGAAAGTCTCTTGTGTCCCCAACACACCCAATACAATGGTAAATTGTATAGGAGCACTAGTTCGGCGAAGAGATGGTGATACAAGTGCAATATGGATGGTAGATATAGGTATTTGTAATCTGAAAATATAAAAACAGCAAGGTAACTAATGATAAAAGTGAGCGTAAACGGTATTCCAATGATAGGAAACAAGGCCTAGGGTTCATACTTTCACTAGTGCAAGTTCTCTCAACAATAATAACATAGATAGATCATATAACAAGCCCTCAACATGCAACAAAGAGTCACTCCAAAGCCACTAATAGCGGAGAACAAACGTAGAGATTATGGTAGGGTACGAAACCACCTCAAAGTTATTCTTTTGGATCGATCTATTAAAGAGTTCGTACTAGAATAACACCTTAAGACACAAATCAACCGAAACCCTAATGTCACCTAGATACTCCATTGTCACCTCAAGTATCCATGGGAATGATTATACGATATGCATCACACAATCTCAGATTCATCCAACCGACACAAAGTACTTCAAAGAGTGCCCCAAAGTTTCTATCGGAGAGTCAAGAAAACGTGTGCCAACCCCTATGCATAGGTTCATGGGCGGAACCCGCAAGTTGATCACCAAAACATACATCAAGTGAATCAATAGAATACCCCATCACAAGAGAGTAGAGGGGGAAACTCAATTCATCACAAGAGAGTAGAGGGGGAGAAACATCATAAGATCCAACTATAATAGCAAAGCTCAGGATACATCAAGATCGTATCACCTCAAGAACATGAGAGGGAGAGAGAGATCAAACACATAGCTATTGGTACATACCCTCGGCCCCGAGGGTGAACTACTCCCTCCTCGTCATGGAGAGCGCCGGGATGATGAAGATGGCCACCGGTGAGGGATCCCCCCTCCGGCAGGGTGCTGGAACAGGGTCCCAATTGGTTTTTGGTGGCTACAGAGGCTTGCGGCGGCGGAACTCACGATCTATGGTGCTCCTGGTTGTTTTCGGGGTATATGGATATATATAGGTGAAAGTAGTCGGTCAGGGGAGCCACGAGGGGGACACGAGGGTGGGGGGCATGCCCAGGGGGTAGGACGCACCCTGGACCCTTGTGGCCACCTCGTTGCTTCCCTAACGTCTACTCCATGTCTCCTAGATTGCGTTTGTTCCAAAAATACCTCTCCCGAAGGTTTCATTCCATTTGGACTCCGTTTGATATTCCTTTTCTGCGAAACACTGAAATAGGCAAAAAAACAGCAATTTCGACTGGGGCTCCGGTTAGTAGGTTAGTCCCAAAAATAATATAAATGTATATAGTAAAGCCCATTAAAGATCCAAAACAGATAATATAATAGCATGGAACAATCAAAAATTATAGATACGTTGGAGACGTATCATAGATACCTATGTAAATGATTCGCTCGTACACATGGATGTGTAGGTCGACGGTTTCTTGCAGGGCAAGGCACCTCACGGCGAGCGCGACCTCCAGGTGGACATTCTTTGTGGCGTCGGCGGGCAGTCGCAGGGCCACCGATGCTTGAAAGAGGTTCCAACCATGGAGGCCGATTAGGGTGCCAGGAAATGAGGAGCCCGGGCGCGCAGGCTGGAGGAGTATGGCGATGTCGTCCGCGATCTTCTTGACGCCGATGAACCTGTTGGTGGTGCGAACGATAATCTGGTCGTACTGAGAGTCGTAGCTGCCGTCGACGGCGGCCATCCACCAGCTGGTCGCCAACACCGTGTGGATACGATCCACGGTGCCATGCCGCAGGCCGGCGTCGTGGACCATCTGGCACAGCCGCTGGCTGCTCGCGTGCATCACCGCCATGAGTCTGGAGTGAGCACTTTTGTGCTTATTAGTGTAGGTGCTTAGGCAAATGCTTAGGTGCGTAAGATCTGGTAGATGCATTGGAATGGAGGGGTGCCTTTATATGAGTGCAAACTGCGTTGCATTCACATCATGCTGCCTCTTTTCCCGGTCGTCCTCCCATTACTTCCCTCATGCATTCACACGATGCTAATTGAAGGAGGATGCATCATTAGCCGTTTAACATTTTGGGAACCGCTACCCTCTCCCTCATCTGCATTAAAGCTGTATCGGGAACTGCACCACCCGCTGTCAAATTGAATAGTACTGCACCATTCGATGCACGCCCGGCTGAACACGCCTCCTCGCCTCCATCTAGGCTTAATTACTGAATTTTAGTTGCAAAAAATAGATACTGCTAGTGATTTTTAGCTTCATATTTTGACAAATAGCAGTGTTACAAGGTTGGCAAATGGCAATGTTACTAGATCAACAAATGTCAATCTTTCTAGTTTGACAAATGGCAACATACCCAATATGACAGATGCAAATCGCACCAAATTGTTTGTAAGTGGTTCACACGGGTCATCCAAAAGAACCGTTTGTGTTCAAGAGATGCACAAATCCTGCCCTCACTTTGCATACGGGTGTTCTATCTAAAACATTTGCGATCAAGAGCCATTAAAACCTATAGCCATTAAAACCAAGACATGTGGCGTCACGTGAATGGTTAACCGAACGCACATGGTTTGAATTATACAAACGTTTGAGATATTAAAGTGGCTGTCATTATTCGAGTGCGCCTTCTCTCAAAATGGACACGAAAAATAACACAGCATGTCGGGTGCCCTTCCATGATAGCATGCCAAGTTTCATGAATTTCAGATGAGTTTTAGATTTACTAGATTAAAAAACCAGGCATCTCAATGTTTTGCCGGCAATCAATGGTGCCCTCGTGTTTGAAATTCATTCCCATTTCTTGTATGGGACCTAAGCATGCACCCAAGGAGATAGATTTGATTTTTCAACCAATTTATATGCACTGGAGCATGCGCATGTAGTTCAAATTTGAATTATGCATATAAATGCATTGAAAACTCAACTAATGCATAAAAATGTCCAAACAAACCCCGAAAATAACAAAAATTCACACAACACTCCTGTTGTTCTATGTTGACATGAGAAAGAAATTTGAAAGCAATAAGAGGCAATGGATATTGTTTTGTCCCCAAAGGTGGGACGTTCCCTACCAAAAACCATCATGCTTGTTGTGAGAAGCTCCGGTTTGTGAGAAGCATAAACCCAAACCTGCCCCAAATGGGACAAAATTTGTACCACGGCATGTTGATGCCGCTCCATGATAGCATGCCAAGTTTCATGAATTTCAGACGAGTTTTGAATTTACTAGAATTTAAAAACCAGGCATCTCAGTGTTTTGCCGGCAATCAACGGTTCCCTGGTGTTTGAAATTCATTCCAATTTCTTGCATGGGACCTAAGCATGCACCCAAGGACACAGATTTTATTTTTCAACCAGTTTATATGCACTGGAGCATGCACATGTAGTTCAAATTTGAATTATGCACATAAATGCATTGAAAACTTAGTTAATTCATAAAAATGTCCAAATGAACCACAAAAATTCACACAACACTCCTGTTGTTCTATGTTGACATGAGACAAAAATTTGAAAGCAATAAGAGGCAATGGATATCGTTTCGTCCCCAAAGGTGGGACGTTCCCTACCGAAAACCATCATGTTTGTTGTGAGAAGCTCCGGTTTGTGAGAAGCATAGACCCAAACCTGCCCCAAACGGGACAAAATTTGTACCACGGCATGTTGATGCCGCTCCATGATAGCATGCCAAGTTCCATGAATTTCAGATGAGTTTTGGATTTACTAGAATTTAAAATCCAGGCATCTCAATGTTTGATAAGAATTGGATGCTATGATCGATATGATGCTTGATAATTGTTTTGAGATATGGAGGTAGTGATATTAAATTCATGATAGTTGAGGTGATTATGAAAAATACGTGTGTTAAGGGTTGTGATTCCCGTAGCATGCACGTATGGTGAACCGCTTTGTGATTGAGTTGGAGCACAATTTTATTTATTGATTGTCTTCCTTATGAGTGGCGGTCGGGGACGAGCCATGGTCTTTTCCTACCAATCTATCCCCCTAGGAGCATGCGCGTAGTGCTTTGGTTTTTGATGACTTCTAGATTTTTGCAACAAGTACATGAGTTCTTTTGACTAATGTTGAGTCCATGGATTATAGGCACCTCACGCTTCCACCATTGCAAGCCTCTCTTGTCCCGCGCAACTTTCACCGGTACCATACACCCACCATATACCTTCCTCAAAACAGCCACCATACCTACCTATTATGGCATTTCCATAGCCATTCCGAGATATATTGCCATGCAACTTTCCACCGTTCCATTCATATGACACGCATTACTTTTGTCATATTGCTTTTTGCATGATCATGTAGTTGACATCGTACTTGTGGAAAGGCCACCTTCATAATTTTCATACATGTCACTCTTGATTCATTGCATATCCCGGTACACCGCCGGAGGCATTCATATAGAGTCATATCTTGTTCTAGCTTTGAGTTGTAATTCTTGAGTTGTAAATCCATAAAAGTGTGATGATCTTCATTATTAGAGCATTGTCCCAGTGAGGAAAGGATGATGAAGACTATGATTCCCCCACAAGTCGGGATGAGACTTCGGACTTTGCAAAAAGAAAAAAAAGAAAAAAAAGAGAAAGGCCAAAAATAAAAAAAGGCCAAAAAAAGAAAAAAAATGAGAGAAAAAGAGAGAAGGAACAATGCTACTATCTCTTTTCCACACTTGTGCTTCAAAGTAGCACCATGATCTTCATGATAGAGAGTCTCATATGTTGTCACTTTCATATACTAGTGGGAATTTTTCATTATAGAACTTGGCTTGTATATTCCAATGATGGGCTTCCTCAAAAGTGCCATAGGTCTTCGTGAGCAAGCAAGTTGGATGCACACCCACTTAGTTTCTTTTGTTGAGCTTTCATATATTTATAGCTCTAGTGCATCCATTGCATGGCAATCCCTACTCACTCACATTGATATCTATCAATGGGCATCTCCATAGCCCGTTGATACGCCTAGTTGATGTGAGACTATCTTCTCCTTTTTGTCTTCTCCACAACCACCATTCTATTCCACATATAGTGCTATGTCCATGGCTCACACTCATGTATTGCGTGAAAGTTGAAAGAGTTTGAGATTATTAAAGTATGAAACAATTGTTTGGCTTGTCATCGGGGTTTGTGCATGATTAAATACTTTGTGTGATGAAGATAGAGCAACAGCCAGACTATATGATTTTGTAGGGATAACTTTCTTTGGCCATGTTATTTTGAGAAGACATGATTACTTTGATTAGTATGCTTGAAGTATCACCATTTTCATGTTAATATGAACTTTTATTTTGTATCATTTGGATCTGAACATTCATGCCACAATGAAGAAAATTACATTGAGAATTATGCTAGGTGGCATTCCACATCAAAAATTTCTTTTTTATCATTTACCTACTCGAGGACGAGCAGGAATTAAGCTTGGGGATGCTTGATACGTCTCCAACGTATCTATAATTTTTGATTGTTCCATGCTATTATATTACCCCTTTTGGATGTTTATGGGCTTTATTTTACACATTTATATCATTTTTGGGACTAACCTACTAACCGGAGGCCCAAGCCGTATTGCTGTTTTTTGTCTATTTCAGTATTTTGAAGAAAAGGAATAGCAAATGGAGTCCAAACAGAATGAAACCTTCGGGAGCGTGATTTTTGGAACGAACGTGATCCAGAGGACTTGGAGTGCAAGTCAAGAAGTAGCCGAGGCCTCCACGAGATAGGAGGGCGCGCCTTCCCCCCTATAGGGCGCGCCCCCTGTCTCGTGGGCCCCTCGGGTGTCCACCGACGTACTTCTTCCTCCTATATAATCCTACGTACCCCGAAAACATCCAGGGAGCAACCGAAACACAATTTCCACCACCGTAACCTTCTGGATCCGCGAGATCCCATCTTGGAGCCTTCGCCGGCGTTCTGCCGGAGGGGGAATCGACCACGGAGGGCTTCTAAATCAACATCCTTGCCCCTCCGATGAGTTGTGAGTAGTTTACCACAGACCTACGGGTCCATAGTTATTAGCTAGATGGCTTCTTCTCTCTTTTTGGATCTGAATACAATGTTCTCCCCCTCTCTTGTGGAGATCTATTCGATGTAAACTCTTTTTGCGGTGTGTTTGTCGAGATCCGATGGATTGTGGGTTTATGATAAAGTTTATCTATGAATAATCTTTGAATCTTCTCTGAATTCTTTTATGTATGATTGAGTTATCTTTGCAAGTCTCTTTGAATTATCAGTTTGGTTTGGCCTACTAGATTGATCTTTCTTGCCATGGGAGAAGTGCTTAGCTTTGGGTTCAATCTTGCGGTGTCCTTACGCAGTGACAGAAAAGGTTGCAAGACACGTATTGTATTGTTGCCATCGAGGATAACAAGATGGGGTTTATATCATATTGCATGAGTTTATCCCTCTACATCATGTCATCTTGCTTAAAGCGTTACTCTGTTCTTATGAACTTAATACTCTAGATGCAGGCATGAGTCGGTCGATGTGTGGAGTAATAGTAGTAGATGCAGGCAGGAGTCGGTCTACTTGTCACGGACGTGATGCCTATATACATGATCATGCCTAGATAATCTCATAATTATTCGCTTTTCTATCAATTGCTCGACAGTAATTTGTTCACCCACCATAATACTTATGCTATCTTGAGAGAAGCCACCAGTGAAACCTATGGCCCCCGGGTCTATCTCTTATCATATTTGCTTCCAATCTACTTTTATTTACATCTTTACCTTTTGCATCTATTTTATAAAATACCAAAAATATATTTATCTTATCTTATTATCTCTATTAGATCTCACTTTCGCAAGTGGCCGTGAAGGGATTGAGAACCCCTTTATTGTGTTGGTTGTGAGTTCTTTGTTTGTTTGTGTAGGTGCGTGGGTCTTTTGAGGAGCCTCCTACTGGATTGATACCTTGGTTCTCAAAAACTGAGGGAAATACTTACGCTACTATTGCTGCATCACCCTTTCCTCTTCAAGGAAAACCAACACAAGCTCAAGACGTAGCTGTGTGATATGCAAAAGAAGAAAGATACGGATAATGATATTGTTAAATTGAAGTTATTTCCGTTTTCACTTAGAGATCATGCTAAAACTTGGTTTTCGTCTTTGCCTAATAGTAGTATTGATTCATGGAATAAGTGCAAAGATGCTTTTATCTCTAAGTAGTTTCCTCCCGCTAAGATCATCTCTCTTAGAAACGATATTATGAATTTTAAGCAACTAGATCATGAGCATGTTGCCCAATCTTGGGAAAGAATGAAATTAATGATTCACAATTGCCCTAATCATGGTTTGAATTTATGGATGATCATACAAAAAATTTATGCCGGATTGAATTTTGCTTCTAGAAATCTTTTAGATTCAGCCACGGGAGGCACTTTTATGGAAATCACTTTAGGAGAAGCTACTAAACTCCTAGATAATATTATGGTTAATTATTCTCAATGGCACACAGAAAGATCTACTAGTAAAAAAGTCCATGCGATAGAAGAAAGTAATGTTTTGAGTGGAAAGATGGATAAGCTTATGAAATTGTTTGCTACTAAGAGTGCTCCTATTGATCCTAATGATATGCCTTTGTCTACTTTGATTGAGAATAATAATGAATCTATGGATGTGAATTTTGTTGGTAGGAATAATTTTGGTAACAATGCTTATAGAGGAAACTTTAATCCTAGGCCGTTTCCTAGTAATTCCTCTAATAATTATGGTAATTCCTACAACAATTCTTATGGAAATTTTAATAAGATGCCCTCTGATTTTGAGAATAGTGTTAAAGAATTTATGATCTCTCAAAAGAATTTCAATGCTTTGCTTGAAGAAAAATTCCTTAAAGTTGATGAATTGGCTAGGAACGTTGATAGAATTTCGCTTGTTGTTGATTCTTTGAAACTTAGATCTATTCCACCTAAGCATGATATCAATGAGTCTCTCAAAGCCATGAGAATTTCCATTGATGAGTGCAAAGAAAGAACCGCTAGGATGCATGCTAAGAAAGATTGCTTCGTAAAAGCATGTTCTTCTAGTTTCCATGAAAATAATGACGAAGATCTAAAAGTTATTGATGTGTCCCCTATTAAATCTTTGTTTTTCAATATGAATCTTGATAATGATGGGACTGGAGATGAGTCAACTTTAGTTGAAAGGCGTCCCAATGGTTCAGAGTTTTTAGATCTTGATGCTAAATTTGGTAAAAGTGGGATTGGACAGGTCAAAGCTTTACATAGCACTGGACCCACTATTATGGATTTCAAGGAATTTAATTATGATAATTTTTCTTTAATATATTGTATTTCCTTGTTGCAATCCGTGTTGAATTCTCCTCATGCTTATAGTCAAAATAAAGCTTTTACCAAACATACCGTTGATGCTTTGATGCAATCTTATGAAGAAAAACTTGAATTGGAAGTTTTTATACCTAGAAAACTTTATGATGAGTGGGAACCTACTATAAAAATTAAAATTAAAGATCATGAATGCTATGCTTTGTGTGATTTGGGTGCTAGTGTTTCCACGATTCCAAAAACTTTATGTGATGTGCTAGGTTTTCATGATTTTGATGATGGTTCTTTAAACTTGCACCTTGCGGATTCCACTATTAAGAAACCTATGGGAAGGATCAATGTTGTTCTTATTGTTGCAAATAGGAATTATGTGCCCGTAGATTTTATCGTTCTTGATATAGATTGCAATCTTTAATGTCCTATTATTCTTGGTAGACCTTTTCTTAGAACGATTGGTGCAATTATTGATATGAAGGAAGGGAATATTAGATTCCAATTTCCATTAAGGAAAGGCATGGAACACTTCCCTAGAAAGAAAGCAAAATTACCTTATGAATTTATCATGCGAGACACTTATGAATTTAATGCCAAAGATGGCAATACTTAGATCTATTCTCGCTTTTATGCCTAGATAGGGGCGTTAAACGATAGCGCTTGTTGGGAGGCAACCCAATTTTATTTTTGTTCCTTGCTTTTTCCTTCTGTTTAGTAATAAATATTTCATCTAGCCTCAGTTTATATGTGGTTTTATGTTTTAGTTAGTGTTTGTGCCAAGTAGAACCTATAGGATAACCTACGGTGATAGTTAATTTGATTCTGCTGAAAAACAGAAATTTTTGCACGCACGAGAATAATTTTAATAAATCACAGAAACGTGATTTTGAGTTGATTCTTTTTGCAGTAGATTATTTGATAAATTTCCCATGACTTCCTATTTTTTAGAGATTTTTATAGTTCTAGAAGTATTCGAAAGTTACAGATTTCTTCAGACTGTTCTGTTTTTGACAGATTCTATTTTTCGTGTGTTGTTTGCTTATTTTGATGCATCTATGGCTAGTATCGAGGGGTATGAACCATAGAGAAGTTGGAATATAGTAGGTTTAACACCAATATAAATAAAGAATGAGTTAATTAGAGTACCTTATGTGGTGGTTTTTCTTTCTTGCACTAACGGAGCTTATGAGATTTCCTGTTGAGTTTTGTGTTGTGAAGTTTTCAAGTTTTAGGTAAAGATTTGATGGACTATGGAATAAGGAGTGGCAAGAGCCCAAGATTGGGGATGCCCATGGCACCCCAAGATAATCCAAGGACAACCAAAAGCCTAAGCTTGTGGATTCCCCGGAAGGCATCCCCTCTTTCGTCTTCATTTATCGGTAACTTTACTTGGAGCTATATTTTTATTCACCACATGATATGTGTTTTGCTTGGAGCGTGTTGTATGATATGAGTATTTGCTTTTTAGTTTACCACAATCATCCTTTCTGTACACACCTTTTGGGAGATACACACTTGATTTGGAATTTATTTGAATACTCTATGTGCTTCACTTATATCTTTTGAGCTAGATAATTTTTGCTCTAGTGCTTCACTTATACTTTTTAGAGCACGGCGGCGGTTTAATTTTGTAGAAATTGTTGATCTCTCTTGATTCACTTATATTATTTTGAGAGTCTTTTAGAACAGCATGGTATTTTCTATGGTTATAAAATTGGTCCTAGAATGATGGGCATCCAAGTTGGGTATAATAAAAACTATCATAGAAAGTGAATTGGATGCTATGATCAATTTGATGCTTGATAATTGTTTTGAGATATGAGGATGGTGATATTAGAGTCATGCTAGTGGAGTAATTATGAATTTGAGGAATACTTGTGTTGAAGTTTGTGATTCCCGTAGCATGCACGTATGGTGAACCGCTTTGTGATGAAGTTGGAGCATGATTTATTTATTGATTGTCTTCCTTATGAGTGGCGGTCGGGGACGAGCGATGGTCTTTTCCTACCAATCTATCCCCCTAGGAGCATGCGCGTAGTACTTTGTTTTCAAAGTTTTGTATATTTTTGCATTAAGTATATGAGTTCTTTATGACTAATGTTGAGTTCATGGATTATACACACTTTTCACCCTTCCACCATTGCTAGCCTCTCTTGTGCCGCGCAACTTTCGCCGGTACCATACACCCACCATATACATTCCTCAAAACATGATGTGGAGCATCCCTCATTCATCCCCATGGACTCTACTACAACTTGTCAAGCACCTCGTGGACCAATGTCAAGAGCACGTGCACGCACCGTTGAACCCGAGGTTAACTCTTTCCTCTTCGAGTTTCATTCGGATTCAAACGAGAGTTGGATTCTACCTCAAATGGAAACTCTATGCACTTGTAGGTACCAAGAAGAGAACCGTGAAGAGGCAAGGACAGAGACACATGCACCTATGGTGGAGGATAAGGAAGAAGGACACGCGAGGCGTGAAGCAAGAGAGGTCGCAGACCACCCCGGGTGCCCGACCAACTGCCACCCCGGGTGCCCGGACCCCAACCGCCGGAGGGCCAAGTCCCTGGCCACCCTGGGTGCTCGGCCACAGGAAGCCCGGGTGCCTGGCCCTCCCCTGGGCGTTGCCCTTGCCGGCCCTGGGTGCCCAGCCTCGGAGCCCCGGGTGCCCGGCCCTTAGCCCAGCTGCCGCCTGGGCGCTGGTGCAGCCCACGCCGGGTGCCCGGGCCATCACACCCTGGGTGCCCGGCCTCCTCCTGGCGCGGCTCAGCACCCCACTGGGTGTCCGGGCCATCAACCCCCGGGTGCCCGGCCCAGCTCCAGCTGTCGGTGTCAAAACCGGCGGATCTCGGGTAGGGGGTCCCGAACTGTGCGTCTAAGGCTAATGGTAATAGGAGGCAGGGAACACGATGTTTTACCCAGGTTTGGTCCCTCTCGATGGAGGTAATACCCTACTTCCCACTTCATTTATCTTGATGATATGAGTATTACAAGAGTTGATCTACCACGAGATCGTAGAGGCTAAACCCTAGAAGCTAGCCTATGATTATGATTGTTCTTTTTCTACGGACTAAACCCTCCGGTTTATATAGACACCGGAGGGGGCTAGGGTTACACAGAGTCGGTTACAGAGAAGGAGATCTACATATCCGAATTGCCAAGCTTGCCTTACACGCAAAGGAGAGTCCCATCCGGACACGGGACGAAGTCTTCAATCTTGTATCTTCATAGTCCAACAGTCCAGCCAAAGTATATAGTCCGGCTGTCCGAGGACCCCTTAATCCAGGACTCCCTCAGTAGCCCCTGAACCAGGCTTCAATGACGATGAGTCCAGCGCGCAGATTGTCTTCGGCATTGCAAGGCGGGTTCCTTCTCCGAATACTTCGTAAAAGATTTAGAACACAAGGATCGTATCCGGCTCTGCAAAGCAAATTCCACATACCACCGTAGAGAGTACAATATTCCGCAAATCTAATCTGCTGACAGCTTTTTATAGCATGACATCACGGCACGGTCCGGTCATTATTCGAACCGTGTTTCTCAACCCGCTACTGCACGTAATGCGAGGCGGTTTCCTTGACATTTCTTGTCGAAGCAGAGATCGTGTCCCATTATCATGGGATTCTCATCAATACGGGTATGGGTAACCCAACCGCGCCATCAATCGTGGCGCTTGGGAAATAATTGATTTTAACGGGCAAGTGGGGAGGCGCATAGTTTCTACCGCCTTTATAAAGAGACAAGGATTCTCCTCTTTCACCCACGCCTCCTTCCTTCTTCGCTCATCCATTCTCGCACGCTCGAGCTCCAGCGCCCCAATTCTCACCTTCTCCGCACAGTCAAACATGTCCGGAGTGGGAGGCAAGTGGATGGCCTCCTCCGTCAAGGAGGAGGACATTACAAAGCTCCGGGCGGCCGGATACTTGGCCGTAGACATCGCGCACCGGCTTCCGGACGCAGGGCAGATCATTCCGACTCCGGGACCCCATGAGAGGGTCGTGTTCCTCGCCCACTTCATCCGTGGACTAGGATCCCCCCTCCACCCATTTGTTCGCGGGCTCATGTTCTATTACGGGCTGGATTTTCATGATCTGGCCCCTAATTTCATCCTCAACATCTCGGCGTTTATCGTCGTGTGCGAGGCTTTTCTCCGCATCAGGCCCCACTTTGGCATGTGGCTGAAGATCTTCAACGTGAAGCCGAAGATAGTGGTCGGCCAGCAGGCGGAGTGTGGAGGCGCCATCACTGCAAAAAAAATACTCTTCCATGATGATACGTGTTTGTCATAGTAGGTCACGTTTTTTGTCATGCATGTACATCCATGACGATTTTATGACAGAATCAAGATAGTCATACCTGTGCTGTCGTAGAAGTGTTCCATGACATTACCAAAAGTATCATCACGTAAGTGTCCACTTCCGTGACGATAAATCACGCGCCACAGAAGTGCTTTCGTCAAGGGTGACCGACACATGGCATCCACCATAACGGAACACTGTTAAGCTATCAGGTCGGGTTTTGGATCCGATAACCTGTTAACAGTCCCGACCAATGGGAAATTTCCACGTGTAAAATTCTTATTGGTCGGACGAAACACGTGTCAGCTCGTTAGTGGGTCAGATAGGCGCCTATGATATGTCGACACGTGCCACGGCCCACCAATGGCCCATTTAGCTTACAAAGCCAGCCCGTTTGACTTGGTCAAAAGTTAATGGGCTGGCCCATGAAAAGCCTGTTAACGGTCTCTTCGCAAATAGCCCATCTTACGGCCCGTTAACTCATGGCCCATTAGGCCCTATAGGAAATCGGCCCAACAACGTCATGTGGGCCGTCAAATATAACACCAGCCCATTTCACTTTCAGCCCATGTATGGCCCACGACGTCTTTTGGCCCATATGAGGCCTACGTATCTTTAGGCCCTTTACAGGCCCACGGTGACTCTAGCCCATAATGGACAGTAATTTTCTTTGTACCCGTTAACGGCCCGTGATTTACATGGGCCGTTTCCAGCCCGTGTTAGCTTTAGGCCTATTGACGGCCCATACATTCTTGGGCTCCTTTTCGGCCCTCGACTACTTCCGGCCCGTTACTGGCATGTTCCCCTAATGGGCCAAATTCGGCCCATGGCAAGAGTCGGCCCGTTACTTGCCTGTTACCCTAAAGGGCCAAATTCGGCCCATGGCAAGAGTCAGCCCGTTTCTGGCCTGTTAACCCATTGCGCCGTTTCCAGCCCGTCCTATATTCTGGCCCATTAACGACCCGTTATGCCTGTGATAGAATTAAGCCTTTGCAGTCCTATGGCCTATTAACGGCCCGTTACCTGCTGGGCCGATACCAATTACGCCCGATTACGGCCCATGTATACCCATTTATCCGACGGCCTGAGGCCCACCGATTACAGGCCCATTTATCGACGGCCCGAGGCCCACCGATTACAGGCCCATTTATCGACGGCCTGTAGGAGACCCATGGATCCTGTGGCCTGTATATGGCCCATGGTAGTTGCGACCACTAGCAAACCAGGGAAAAGGAAGACTAGGAAATAAATAAGGCCGAAACTAACGCTAGGCTATTAAGGTGATTGCACAGATTACATCCACTCGGCATCAAAGATTGCCACCAGTGCAAATATAGGGAACACCCTACACTATACAAAAATGGCTTGCTGTTTTCTTCAGCCGGTGGCTGCACGTTAAGAATAAGTTTTGTATCGCACCAAAACAAATTACAACTATATAACGAAAGGAAGGTTGGCATAAAACTTAACAGTCTAGCAGATAAATGCACCACCAGAAGTTCAGAAGCTCAGTTCATTTGACCTGACTGTTACGTTTTCATGATGTATTGTCCGATGGAGCACCATAACCCTCACCTTCATTTCCCCTAGGCTCCTGAACAACATAGCAAATGTCTGATAGTCTGGTTTCAAAACCATGCATATCTTGACGACATTGAGCAATGTTTCTCCTTATTTCACAAAGGGCCTCTATTAGGGAATGGACTTGTGTCTGGGGCGCAGATACAACATTGCTTTGAGCTTGCATATCTTGATCATGAGGTAGTTTGGACGATATTGCCTTAACAACCAACCCAGTATTACGCAGGAATGTGCTTTTGGCACTGTTAGTGGACAGGTACTGACCCACTGTAGCAAGAGCTGACATTGCGGTTATAATTGCCTCGCCGCCTTCAAAAGGTGGCAGTTCCACCATTTTTCCACAGCTCGCTGAAAAGTTGAGGTTTTACATTAGTAGTACCAGAATAGAAGATATTAAGGAGGCAGCAAAACCAAACAAAATAGCTTTGGTCTATATACAAAACTTATTGTGGTGAACCCATGTAAAATATTAGTTGTATTTTATTGCAAAGTACATAATAAAACCAGGTTCCAAACATATGACCATGTACCATCGCTAATGTATTGTCTATTTCTTCACATTGTATTGAGGGCTAAGGATAAAGAGACGAAGTTTATAATACGGTAAGCATAGTATGACATCATTCATATCACAAAACAACTGAGAACAGACAAACAGGCAATTGTAATATTGTGTGGGCAAGTCCAGCACAGAACTAGAATACGGTTCAAGATCAAAGGAATCACTCCTCTCTTTTAAACCTTGTAAGGTGCAATGATCCGCTAAGACAATTGTGTATAAAATTGAAAAGAGTAATAGACATTGGCTGCAAACCATGAAGTTCAAGGCACAAGTCAGAGTAAGTAGTAGTTAAAAGGCATGAGGATTAAGGACTTACAATAGTGTAGTCATGCCCTTCTTCTTGCTGGTGTGACAGTCCTTGAAGATTTCCACAGCATTTGGTTCAGGTACTTTTTGGTCCTTGCGGGCTTTCCTCTGCATTTCGAACAAGTCAATATAGATCTGATAATATGGTATAGCGAAAAGAGTGAAACAACAGCTAATTACAAGAGCCTCACAGTGTGCAATATAGCTACGAGATCCCGTTGTCTGTTGGAATTTCACTTTCGTACGGTTGGCCTTGTTGTTTGAACAGTTCACCTACAAGAAGATAGATTTGTGTGGCACATGCGTAAATAGGACTTCAACATGTGATCTGATCACATATATATAATGTACCTGATACTTCGGATCAGACCAGTGTTTAACAGGGCCCCTCCAGTCTTCATCCGATATATTTTACACTAGAGATGTTTGGGAAAGTTCACTGTTAGCCTTGCCTTCAAAGTGAGTTTTCCTCAAGTTATACTGATACTGTCGCAGAGCAGAATTGAAAACATGGGTGCAAGTCTGTCTGGTTGCATCATCTTGGCTATCCAACTTGAACCTCGTCTGTTGAAAATTATGGGAGTCTCATTATCAGCAACCTAGAAAGTATGGGACAGAGCAAGACGATATTACTAGTTTCCATACATAACCATACTTATAGATAAATGGTCGAGGAAGGTGTTGAACTGGGTTTCGTCTTTGTCATTCCTGTACTGAATCCATGTTGGGAGGATACATACATGACACCTAACGGCAACCGCTGCCTCTGATACTAACTTGGCTGACTCTGTAACATCATGTGGCCTTTTTAAACTGCCTCAAAACGGATCTCCATTCTTCCTCCTCTAGATTTAGTTAACCTATCGAGCATTATCCCTGATGTTTGTTTCCTCTTGCGCCTAGGTGCTAGTCCAACAATGAACATAGGAAGTGTTAGTGTACATCAAACTGTGAGACTACATATAAAGAAGCATGCAACTGTAACTTGACTCCAGCAACTACCTTCTTGCTGTTGAAGCTCACAAGGTTCATCTAATATTGCCAACTCGTCTTCTATCAAGAGTGCTTGGGAAGTAGTGTCAGGTGGCAAGGGAGCTTGGGAACGTGCTGCTAGCTCAGTTGACACACGAGTAAGTCGTGCAGCTGGTAGTACTGTGGTAGGTGTTGCAAGAACTAGGGATGTCTCTGCTTGTTTGGTGGCAGCTATTTGTTTCTATTTGGCTCTTTTTGCACCTCGTGTAGCATGGGATGTCGTGTTTGTAGAATTTTTCGCTGGACTTTGACCTTCTATTGCACCATCAGTACCAGCAGAATCTGCAGGATTCATCCGCTTCTCATTCCCTGCCATTCTGTGTTTCTTCCTCTTTCTCTGTGCCATGTTAAGTCAAGCCGACAAGAAAAACGAATAACAATTTAGTTCTTCAGAACAAATTGATGCGTGATGCAGACGAACTGAACTTTGATATTAGACAACCACATGATAGGAGGATGTAATATGTATGAAAAACAGGACGGAAGAGATAACCAGAACTATGATGTGTAAACTAAGAAGAAGACATTTCACCAAATTAGAAGCAATGCAATGGAAGGTAGACACCATATGAAAGATGCTACAAATATCGCTCTGCCAAGTTAACAGTGTCTCATCATAAATGGCGTTTAAACAAATGTGAAGCCGTACAAGAAATAAATCATATGCAAGATGCAAACAACATCACACTACCATGTTAGAGGTCTCACTCCAAAGTCAAATGTGTCTTATGATAAGTGATTGTTGTAGGTTACACAACAGTAGTAATTTGATGTAAGAACATGGTGTGGTAGACAGATATTGTATGTTCTAGAAACAGGAACACGTGTCTTATTCAAGTATAATGTGTAAAGTAAGTAGATGGAATTCAACAAAATTAGAAGCAATACAAGCTAGACATCACACATAACATGCAACCACATATAACAGTGCCAAGTTAGAGGGAGCACCGGTGATGCTGCACTAGGGGAGATGTGCTCATCATAAACACAGCTTTGTTGAGTGTCTATGCATGTGTTGTCTTGTAAATCATCTTGGGGGTGTGGAGGAGTAGAAACTGTAGAGGCCCTCCGTTCGGAAGGAGCACCTTTATCCGCTACCTTGCTAACTTCCTTCCGCTTTATTGATTTTGAATTGTCAAGTAAAACCGACAAGAAAAAGCAAGAAAATTCTCTCTTCAAAACTCATTCATGCATGATACTGACAATCACTACTTTGATGTAAGGCAAACATATGATACCAGGATGGAATATGTACGAAAAACAGGACGACATGGCATGTTCACAACTGTTTGTGTAAACTAAGCAGAAACCATTCTAGCAAATAAGAAGCAATGCTAGCTAGACACCACATGAAAGATGCAACCAATATGACTCTGCCAAGTGAAAAGCGTCCCATCATAAATGGAATTTCAACAAATTAGAAGCAGCGCATGCTATAAATCATATGAAAGATGCAACTAATATCGCACTGCATATACTAAAGGTGTCTCGTCATATTGATTGATGCGGGATACAAAAAAACAATAGTTTTATGTAAGGACATGCTTAATAGACAGATGTACTATGTACTAAATACAGGAAGGCATGTCACATTAACATGTATAATGTATAAGCTAAGAAGACTAGCGCATGCAGTTTAACCATATTGGAAGAATTACAATCTAGACACCATATGCAACATGCAACCACATATCATGCTGCCAAGTTAGAGCAAGCACCTGCGATGCTAGTGTAGGGGAAATGCTATAATCAACTACAGAGCTACGTTCATTATCTTCATCTAGCATTTCTGTTTCTTGAGAATCATGTCGGGAGGCCGACGCTGCATTCTTTAAATAGGAGTAGTCCCCTTGCCTGCCTGCCTCATCATACGTGATTGATGATGGATACACAAGAACATTAGTTTGATGTAAGAACATGGTTAATACACAGATGTACTAGTATGTACCAAAAACAGAAAGACATGTCATATTCAAAGGTATAATGTGTAAGCTAAGCAGATGCAATTTAACCAAATTGGAAGCAATACAAGCTAGACATCCGGCTGGAGTGGTGAGCATGATCATCTAGGACCTGAGAGCCTAGTGGGAGGCGGGATGCTTTGCCACCATCGCAGCTTTTTAGTTGGCTTCCAGGTGATGCCTATCTTTGCTGGTCTTGTCACTGGCTCGGCCAGTGCCCTGACTAGCTATTTGTCTTATGGTGCTCACGGGATGGTGGTTCATGTAAAAAAATATCTTTCCTTATCTTACCGACTTCGGCCTTTCGAATATAAGCTAGACACCATATGGAACATGCAACCACATATGACATCGTGAAGTTAAAGCAAGCACCTGGGATGGTGGTTCATTGCGAGCGAGGTCATCAACTCCAGAGCTACGTTTACCGTCTCCATCTGCTGACACTGCACCCTTTATAGCGCTGTAACGTGTCTTTCCTACCCACATACGAAGCTGGAGCGACTTCTCTCTTTTCTTTGCTGCTTCTCTTTCGGCAGGAGAGTCTGAAATACCCTTGCATAAAAACACAATAGTGAGAGTATGGGTGAAGTGTGTGCAAAACTAGTGCACTATAAAAGTAGCAGATAGTAGGTGGCTGAAAAATAAATGACAATAGACATATGATAGCTCTACAACATTGCATGGCAAACAAAATTAGATTCTACTCTGTATGATTTTGTAATATATGAGCACGGGAAATGCAGGTACTCCTCCAGCACACCACCACATGTGGTCATAACTAAGATAACAGTCGACTGAAAATAAATAGGTCAGTCAATTTTTTAATGAACCGTCCGATCTATAAGGAACGGGCAAATGGCCTTCATCTACCTCCCGCCAGTCACTGTTGACGATCTTTCTCGAACCGCCAGCAACCACCGGCCCAGACCCCTGCCTCCGCCGCCCCACCCTCCCATCGACCTCACACCACCGTCGTGCTTGCCAGTGCCCCCAAGCCATCCCTTTAATCCCGGCCGGCCTCCAGATCGGGCGCCAGTAGCTCTAGGCCGCACACGCCCCTAAGATAAACACCAAGGCGCTGCTTCCCCGACGTAATAGGCGTACTAGCGCTTGTTACTCCAGGGAATGCTTCCGTTAATTGGGAATCAACTAGCCAGAAATTGAAATTTAGGGGGGCGACGGACCTCTAGCTAAGGCGAAATAGTAGAAGAAACCTTGTGCATCTCGAGTTACTAGGAACATCTATTATCAAGAACGAGTGGTCAACTAGTGTCTTCTATGGGATGAATACCGTGCAAGCAGAGACGTAAGATTTGCACGAATAAGGGAAGAGGAGTACCTTTTTCGGTTGCCGGCGTGGTCACATACACATGACGTGCCGATCTTCTTCTTTTTACCAGGGAAACCGATGTTCTGGAGGGTGCAGGCTTGGACGAACCCATGGCCAAATTGTTGACTGTGTTGCCGTGGTCATATGTCGGTGGAGGAGAAGCAGATCCGAGGCGGCGAAGGACGGCGTAGCAGGAACAACTCCGGTGCGGTGGAGGGTGGCGAAGTTGGAGCGGCAGCGGTGAGGCGCAGGATGGCGTGGTTGAACTGGCTCGGGTACGGACGGCTCGGCCTCGGCTTCAACTACTAGCCGTGGAGGGCATTGCGGTTGAGGTTGCGGTGGATGACGACGTCAGGGTATCGGCTCCGGCGTGATGGAGGTGGGCAGCGGTTGAAGGGTGGGATGGGGTAGCGGACGGAGGACGCCGGGGTTTCGCGGCTGGTGGAGAGGTAGTTTTGGCGCCCACGAAGTACGAATGGGTAATCGGACGGGTGGGGGGGAACCATGTTTCGGTCTGGGACGCGCTTGTTTTTGGCTTTTTTGAACAGAAGATAGGACGCGCTTGTTTGAAATTTGGGGAAAGTACAAACTTTGCCCCGCTCTTAAATTTCGGACCTACTGCGGGTCGGGGGTAGGACGGTAATCCCAGGTGTCCCAAATAGTGGGCGGGAGCGATTTCGGCCGCGCGCATGTGTGCTTAGGCGGCCATTGTGTATGAATCTTTTTCGGAGGCGGTTGCGTGGCGTCTATATGAAGCTACAAACCTACCCCGGTTTAGACCTTTGGACGTCGGGCCGGTAGGTTTCACAGGTCGGAGTTATTAGAAAAGTAATTTCTTTGTACTAACAAACATTGGTCTCATGCGGTTTCGGGCGAGTAGAGGCTCTTTTGGCGCTTCTTTCGAAATTTTGAAACACAAGCATTCACGTTTAGAGTACTCTTGAACTATGAGGATTGACCTAAATAGATAACGTTATATTTGACCTTGTATGTTTGAAAACCTCATTAAATTATCTGCTTTTTTGAAATTTTGAAACTTGAAAATCCTATAACTACGATTATTTTGGAATGGAGGAGCTAAATTTGAATCTATTTTGTACACGACTACATATGCTATTATGTACAAAATCAGAGCAAAGATTGGTGCCCCATAATTTAGGTATGGTTTAAAATGCCATGATATCAAATTCAAATAATTGAATGGACTTAATGTTGAATTCGATTTTTTTAAACCACCTTAAGTTGAATTCAAATGTATGCTAGTTCATAGGTAGCTATTTATAATGTCCATTGTGTAACTTTCGTATGTATAATGTGCTTTACACACACAACATGAACTATACTCACGTTTATATTCGATTGCTAAAGCTATGCATTGTCTGGAGTTCAAAATACTAACTATGTGGATCAATTGTGTCGAATAATAACATAGACATGCTCAATTTCGATAGAATCTAGATGTCTGATGGATCAATGACCGCTCCTTACGCGAATTGCAAATACCATGATCCCATCCTAATATTTGGATACAATTTATATCTTTAATCAATGTGTAGAGCAATCTTTTACGTATAGTTTCACTCTCCATCGGTGGTCTCTCACACATGCTCACACACTCTCTTCCAAGGTGTCTTTCTCGCACACATGCTCTAGATATAACCCTCCCTTCCTCTCCTAACCATTTACAAATGTTTTCACTAACCTTTATCACAAGCACTCTTCCTCTCGCAAACATACACACGCACAGTCCTCATCGACCCTTTCTATATACATGAACCTGCCTACGTTTCTCATGTGCGCAAATTATCTTTACGCCTGTCTCTCATGCATTGTCTCACACCTCTCTTCCTAATCGACGAGTATGATTCTAGCAGAGCATTCTGTAGGATGCCCCTTAAAGTTAGGTTGGATGAATAGTAATATCAGAGGTAAAGGGGTTACCTTAGTCCGAGAACCTAGGGTTACAAATCCTAGCCGGCTTTGTCAGTGAACACAGAGTCCTTCACAATTCTGCTATCTTTGTCTTGTACGACTAGTCATCCATGGGTCTTCCTAAATGCATCACGGGCCGACCAATGTGGCGCAGGACGGAACCGAACGAAGGGCCTCATCTCGACCCACCGGACCTCATGCGGTGACACACCCTCTGCCCCCACGTCTCATTATCTTCTCACACCCACACATACCAACACAAACACCACACACAGAGAAAATTTCTCCTGGTGCCTCTATTCCCTCCCCCCTTGCATATACACACTCAAGGGAATGGAATCTCTTGTCGTGACGTCATATCCATCTCTCTCTCTAGACCACTCTCATTTCTCGTGCTATCTCTCCCACGCCCCCCCATCGGCCCCTCTATCCATGCCTCTCTCAAATACGTAATACACACACATACCTCTCTAGGCCCGGCCAAATGCATCAACTACACATTCACACATGTTAAATCACGTACCCCATTGATCTAAAAAGCCCTCTCTTCACGTTTATTTCGCATACAACATTCCTTTTGAATAAAGTGTGGCCAAAAAATTATTTTAGAGTTTCTACATATATACAACATTACAAAGTTATATGGAGGAGTACGGACGCTAATTTGCATTGCATGGTACCCACAATGATATTTATTCTGCACTGTGAATTTGTATATTTTTATACTATATACAAAGTTAGTCATAATAAAGAGAAACGAAGAGCATCTCTCTCTCCATCGCATACCCCCCCCCCCTGTATGCCCCTTTCACGTATGCACACAAAACTATCTCCAGGTCCTCTAAAAGTAAGCCCACCGAAAATTCACGCATGTTTCATCTTTCTCTTGTGATATATGCAATGACGATCATTGTATTTGAAGCGAAAGCACGATACGTACATTGGACTTCATAATCCAATTGTTACAATCACCATTTACGTTTAGTGGTTATTATACAGTCATGGGCTCACCGTACAACTCTGTATTTTCTCATGACATGACTAGTTGACCAGTTAAACGCTCCACGTGGCACCTCTAGTGATGCATCACATTATCTCACTACCATCATGCCCACCTATCGACTTGTATCTACTCTACATCTACACTCTTATAAAATACATAAAATACACTCTTATATAAAACAGAGTTGGTGATGATGGTGTGCCTGCCATCCTGCAATATAGGCCGTTCGATTTATATCTGACGGATAGGAAAGAAACTATGGCAATTTTGCAAAAAGGTACCCACACACCTCTCCACATTTGCAAATAAGGCCTTCGCTCATTCATCCTTTTCTCTCACAAGATAAACAAGTCATACAAATGCATCTTGACGTTACATGCAACGCACGGGCATCTTGCTAGTAAGAATGAAAACAAACGACAAAAAAATATTTGGACGGTGGTTCGAAGTCATGACCGTGGGCACAGTAGACAAGGTGGCCTTGTATTGGTATGCTGAGCCGTCTGTTTTAACACACAGGAGCTGGTGTGGTGATTATACACACACGCATGCATGCACACGAACTGCATCCACGCAACACTCACACAAAAACATGCACCCACGCACGCACGCAACACTCACACGTACACACGCAGCCATGCATGCACGCAACACTCACACGCACACACGCACGCATGCATGCACACACCAGTACACCACACGACCAACACACACTCTCACGCTCAAGTGCTCAACCTACACGTGCATGCGCACACATCGGGCCCTGACAGACACATACACAACCAGGTGATTCCCGCGCACGGTTTGGAGCCTTGTCGCGCCTGCGTAAATTTGTGTTTATCTGACCTTTTCCCTATGCGAACTGACAGGTGGGACCCACAAGGAACATGGTCAATTTAACTAGTCAACATGGCGCCACACAGACTATTTGGCCGGTCAACAGAGTGCAATCCGATGCTGAACTGTGAGCAAGTGACCGTATAATCACCGCAAAACGTATATAGTGACTGTAATCAGCTTATTCTGAAGTTCGGTGACCGTATTACGCTTTTATCTCTGTAGGCCCTCCAAAACTACATCTCTACACGTTCTCGCATGTTACATCTAACAACTATGCAATATAGCACTACTACTACACTCTAACACAATAAATCATATGTGTTTTTAGTTTTACTAGATATCATATTGTTACTTATAATTATTCAGTTTGCATACATTAAAATTGCCTTTGAAATGTATGGCCAGTATCATCTACCGTGCGGGAAAAATCCCGCCCTTTCTTGTTTAATCGGGTTTGTATCGATGGATCGTGCGAAAAAACAAAAATATAGTACTATACAGTACAAGTGACAGTTCACTGGCCGTCGTGTCGTCTACTCCTCCGTCGTAAGAGTGGAGCGCTTGCTTTCATAAATCTTCTAGTCCCTTTTGCCGATATGTGGGACATTGATACGTCTCCAACATATCTATAATTTTTGATTGCTCCATGCTACTTTATCTATTGTTTTGGACTATAATGGGCTTTATTTTCCACTTTTATATTATTTTTGGGACTAACCTATTAACCGGAGGCCCAACCCAGAATTGCTGTTTTTTGCCTTTTTCAGTATTTCGAAGAAACAGAATATCAAACGGAGTCCAAACGGAATGAAACCTTCGGGAACGTGATCTTCTCACTGAACGTGATCCAGGAGACTTGGACCCTACTCCAAGAAGCGCCAGAGGCGGTCACGAGGGTGGAGGGCGCTTCCCCTGGGCGCGCCCCCCTACCTCGTGGGCCCCCTGACGCTCCACCGACGTACTCCTTCCTCCTATATATACCTACGTACCCCCAATAGACCAGATACGGAGCCAAAAACCTAATTCCACCGCCGCAACTTCCTGTATCCACGAGATCCCATCTTGGGGCCTATTTCGGAGCTCCGCTGGGGAGGGCATCTACCATGGAGGGCTTCTACATCAACACCATAGCCCCTCCAATGAAGTGTGAGTAGTTTAACCTTCGGGTCCATAGCTAGTAGCTAGATGGCTTCTTCTCTCATTTTGGATCTCAATACAATGTTCTCCCCCTCTCTCGTGGAGATCTATTCGATGTAATCTTCTTTTTGCGGTGTGTTTGTTGAGACCGATGAATTGTGGGTTTATGATCCAACTTATCTATGAATAATATTTGAATCTTCTCTGAATTCTTTTATGTATGATTGAGTTATCTTTGCAAGTCTCTTCAAATTATCTGTTTGGTTTGGCCAACTAGATTGGTAGTTCTTGCAATGGGAGAAGTGCATGGCTTTGGGTTCAATCTTGCGGTGTCCTTGCCTAGTGACAGAAAGGGTTGCAAGGCACGTATTGTATTGTTGCCATCGAGGATAACAAGATGGGGTATTTATCATATTGCATGAATTTATTCCTCTACATCATGTCATCTTGCTTAAGGCATTACTCTGTTTTTAACTTAATACTCTAGATGCATGCTGGATAGCGGTCGATGAGTGGAGTAACTAATAGTAGTAGATGCAGAATCGTTTCGGTCTACTTGTCTCGGACGTGATGCCTATATACATGATCATACCTAGATAACCTCATAACTATGCTCAATTCTATTAATTGCTCAACAGTAATTTGTTCACCCACCGTAGAATACTTATGCTCTTGAGAGAAGCCACTAGTGAAACCTATGGCCCCCGGGTCTATTCTCATCATATCAATCTCCATCACTTTATTTACTTGCTTTGCCTTTACTTTCTACTTTGCATCTTTATACCAAAAATACCAAAAATATTATCTCTATCATATCTCACTCTCATAAGTGACCGTGAAGGGATTGACAACCCCTAATCTTGTTGGTTGCGAGTAGCTATCGTTTTGTGCAGGTGCGAGGGACTTGCGCGTGACGCCCTAATGGATTGATACCTTGGTTCTCAAAAAATAAGGGAAATACTTACGCTACTGTGCTGCATCATCCTCTCCTCTTCGGGGGAAACCAACGCAAGCTCCAGACGTAGCAAGAAGGATTTCTAGCACCGTTGCTGGGGAGGTTTACGCAAAAGTCAACATACCAAGTACCCATCACAATCCCAATCTCTCGCATTACATTATTTGCCATTTGCCTCTCGTTTTCCTCTCCCCCACTTCACCCTTGCCATTTTATTCGCCCTCTCTTTGCCAATCTCCTCCTCTCTTTCCGTTGCCTTTTCCTCGTCCTTTTGTTTGCTCTTGTGTTAGTTGCTTGTTTGTCGCGATGGCCCTACCTAAATTTTGTGACCTTCACCTTAAAAGGCTAGAGGAGATCGAAAACAATGTCAGGAAGTTTATGGTTTTGCAATTTGAGCATAATAATTTCTTTAGAAACGAGCTTAGGGAACAAAAGAGTTTTATGAGTTATATGAATAAAGAGCTCGATGATATGTCCAAAGAATTTGATGGTATAAGAGCCCAAATTGCTCGTCTTGAAAAGATGACCGTTGAAATTTTGGATATGCAAGCTACCTTAGTCAATAAGATGGCCGCTAAACTGAATTCCTATGAAAATCAAGATGAAGATCTAAAAGTTATTGATGTGTCCCCTATCAAATCTTTGTTTTGCAATATGAATCTTGATGAAACTGAATATGATCTTGCTTTACCTAGAAGGCGTTCTAAGAATTCTAAGTTTTTGGATCTTGATGATGAAATTGATAAAAGTGGGATTGAAAGAAATAAAAATCAAGACATTGCTAAACCCAGTATTTTGGATCTCAAGGAATTTAATTATGAAAATTATTGTTTGATTGATTGTATTTCCTTGTTTCAATCCGTGCTAAATTCTCCTCACGCTTATAGTCAAAATAAGGCCTTTACCGAACACATTGTTGATGCCTTAATGCAATCTTATGAAGAAAAGCTTGAGTTGAAAGTTTCTATCCCTAGGAAACTCAATGGTGAGTGGGAACCTACCATTAAAATTAAAATTAAAAATTATGAGCTTCATGCTTTGTGTGATTTGGGTGCTAGTGTCTCTACTATTCCCAAAACTTTATGTGATTTGCTAGATTTCCGTGATTTTGATGATTGCTCTCTAAACTTGCATCTTGCGGATTCCACTATCAAAAAGCCTATGGGAAGAATTAATGATGTTCTTATTGTTGCAAATAGGAATTATGTGCCCGTAGATTTTATCGTTCTTGATATAGATTGCAATCCTTCATGTTCTATTATTCTTGGTAGACCTTTCCTTAGAACGATTGGTGCAATTATTGATATGAAGGAAGGGAATATTAGATTCCAATTTCCTTTAAAGAAAGGCATGGAAAACTTCCCTAGAAAGAAAATAAAATTACCATATGAATCTATCATGAGAGCCACTTATGGATTGCCTACCAAAGATGGCAATACCTAGATCTATCCTTGCTTTTATGCCTAGCTAGGGGCGTTAAATGATAGCGCTTGTTGGGAGGCAACCCAGTTTTATTTTGTGTTTTTGTTTTTGTTTCTGTTTAGGAATAAATAATCCATCTACCTTCTGTTTGGATGTGGTTTTATGTTTTAATTAGTGTTTGTGCCAAGTAGAACCTATAGGATAACCTACGATGATAGTTGATTTGATTCTGCTGAAAAACAGAAACTTTGCATGCATGAATTTAGTTATGAAAAATCACAGGAACGTGCTTTTGCGTTTATTCTATTTGCTGCTGATCAATAAACAAATTTTGCAGGACTTCCTATTTTGGTAGAATTTTTAGAGTTCCAGAAGTTTGCGTTAGTTACAGATTACTACAGACTGTTCTGTTTTTGACAGATTCTGTTTTGCGTGTGTTGTTTGCTTATTTTGATGAATCTATGGCTAGTAAAATAGTTTATGATCCATAGAGAAGTTAGAATACAGTAGGTTTAACACCAATATAAATAAAGAATGAGTTCATTACAGTAATTTAAAGTAGTCTTTTGTTTTCTTTCTCTAACGGAGCTCACGAGATTTCTATTGAGTTTTGTGTTGTGAAGTTTTCAAGTTTTGGGTGAATTCTTTTGATGGATTATGGAACGAGGAGTGGAAAGAGCCTAATCTTGGGGATGCCCATGGCACCCCCAAGATAATCCAAGGACACCAAAAAGTCAAAGCATGGGATGCCCCGGAAGGCATCCCCTCTTTCGTTCGCTTCCATCGGTAATTTACTTGGAGCTATATTTTTATTCACCAACATGATATGTGTTTTCCTTGGAGCGTCTTGTATTATTTGTGTCTTTGTTTGTTAATTTACCACAATCAACCTTGATGTACACAACTTTTGAGAGAGCCATACATGAATTGAAATTTTTTAGAATACTCTATGTGCTTCACTTATATCTTTTGAGCTTGATAGTTTTGCTCATAGTGCTTCACTTATATCCTTTTGAGCGTGATAATTTTTGCTCTAGTGCTTCACTTAGATCTTTTAGAGCACGGTGGTGGATTTGTTTTAAAGAAACTCGATCTCTCATGCTTCACTTATATTATTTTGAGAGTTGTTAATAGCATGGTAATTTGCTTAATGTTAATATACTTGGTATTCAAGATATGTGAAACTTTCTTTTGAGTGCGTTGAATACTAAGATAAGTTTGATGCTTGATAATTGTTTTGAGATATGGAGGTGATAATATCAAAGTCGTGCTAGTTGCATATTTGTGAATTTGAGAAATGCTTGTGTTGAAGTTAGCAAATCCCGTAGCATGCACGTATGGTCAAAGTTGTGTAACAAATTTGAAACATGAAGTGTACCTGGCATGTGCATCCTTATGAGTGGCGGTCGGGGACGAGCGATGGTCTTTTCCTACCAATCTATCCCCCTAGGAGCATGCACATAGTACTTGATTTTTGATGACTTCTAAATTTTTGCAATAAGTATATGAGTTCTTTTGACTAATGTTGAGTCCATGGATTATACGCACTTTTACCTTTCCGCCTTTGCTAGCCTCTTCGGTACCGTGCATTGCCCTTTCTTACTTTGAGAGTTGGTGCAAACTTCGTCGGTGCATCCAAACCCCGTGATATGATACGCTCTTTCACACATAAAACTCCCTATATCTTCCTCAAAACAGCCACCATACCTACCTATTATGGCATTTCCATAGCCATTCCGAGATATATTGCCATGCAACTTTCCACCGTTCCGTTCATCATCATCATGACATACTTTAATTTTGTCATATTGCCATTGCATGATCATGTAGTTGACATCGTATTTGTGGCAAAGCCACCATGCATTATTTTTCATACATGTCACTCTTGATTCATTGCACCATCCCGGTACACCGCCGGAGGCATTTATATAGAGTCATATCTTGTTCTAGTATCGAGTTGTAATCCTTATGTTGTAATCAATAGAAGTGTGATGATCATCATTATTAGAGCATTGCCCAAAAAAAGAGAAAGGCCAAAAATAAAAAAAGAAAGGCCCAAAAAATATATATATAAAGGGAAATGCTACTATCTCTTTTTCCACACTTGTTCTTCAAAGTAGCACCTTGTTCTTCATGTAGTGAGTCTCATATATTGTGCTTCAAAGTAGCACCATGTTTTTCATATAGTGAGTCTCATAAGATTGTCTTGTTCATACTAGTGGGAATTTTTCATTATAGAACTTGGCTTGTATATTCCTACGATGGGCTTCCACAAAATGCCCTAGGTCTTCATGAGCAAGCAAGTTGGATGCACACCCACTAGTTTTCTTTTGTTGAGCATTCATAGCTCTAGTGCATCCGTTGCATGGCAATCCCTACTCCTCATGTTGACATCAATTGATGGGCATCTCCATAGCTCATTGATTAGCCTCGTTGATGTGAGACTTTCTCCTTTTTTGTCTTCTCCACACAATCCCCATCATCATATTCTATTCCACCCGTAGTGCTATATCCATGGCTCACGCTCATGTATTGCATGAAGGTTGAAAAAGTTTGAGATTATTTAAGTATGAAACAATTGCTTGGCTTGTCATCAGGGGTATAGAAGTTGGGAACATCTTTGTGTGACGAAAATGAAGCATAGCCTAACTATATGATTTTGTAGGGATGAACTTTCTTTTGCCATGCTATTTTGAGAAGACATGATTACTTTGATTAGTATGCTTGAAGTATTATTATTTCTATGTCAATATGAACTTTCGTCTTGAATCTTTTAGATCTGAATATTCATACCATGATTAAGAAGATTTACATTGAAATTATGCCAAAGTATCACTCCGCATCAAAAATTCTCTTTTTATCATTTACCTACTCAAGGACGAGCAGGAATTAAGCTTGGGGATGCCTGATACGTCTCCAACGTATCTATAATTTTTGATTGCTCCATGCTACTTTATCTATTGTTTTGGACTATAATGGGCTTTATTTTCCACTTTTATATTATTTTTGGGACTAACCTATTAACCGGAGGCCCAACCCAGAATTGCCGTTTTTTGCCTTTTTTCAGTATTTCGAAGAAACAGAATATCAAACGGAGTCCAAACGGAATGAAACCTTCGGGAACGTGATCTTCTCACCGAACATGATCCAGGAGACTTGGACCCTACTCCAAGAAGCGCCAGAGGCGGTCACGAGGGTGGAGGGCGCCCCCCTGGGCGCGCCCCCCTACCTCGTGGGCCCCCTGACGCTCGACCGACGTACTCCTTCCTCCTATATATACCTACGTGCCCCCAATAGACCAGATACGGAGCCAAAATCTAATTCCACCACCGCAACTTCCTGTATCCATGAGATCCCATCTTGGGGCCTGTTCCGGAGCTCTGCCGGAGAGGGCATCTACCACGGAGGGCTTCTACATCAACACCATAGCCCCTCCGATGAAGTGTGAGTAGTTTACTTCAGACCTTCGGGTCCATAGCTAGTAGCTAGATGGCTTCTTCTCTCATTTTGGATCTCAATACAATGTTCTCCCCCTCTCTCGTGGAGATCTATTCAATGTAATCTTCTTTTTGCGGTGTGTTTGTTGAGATTGATGAATTATGGGTTTATGATCCAACTTATCTATGAATAATATTTGAATCTTCTCTGAATTCTTTTATGTATGATTGAGTTATCTTTGCAAGTCTCTTCGAATTATCCGTTTGGTTTGGCCAACTAGATTGGTAGTTCTTGCAATGGGAGAAGTGCGTGGCTTTGGGTTCAGTCTTGCGGTGTCCTTACCCAGTGACAGAAAGGGTTGCAAGGCACGTATTGTATTGTTGCCATCGAGGATAACAAGATGGGGTATTTATCATATTGCATGAATTTATTCCTCTACATCATGTCATCTTGCTTAAGGCGTTACTCTGTTTTTAACTTAATACTCTAGATGCATGCTGGATAGCGGTCGATGAGTGGAGTAATAGTAGTAGATGCAGAATCGTTTTGGTCTACTTGTCTCGGACGTGATGCCTATACACATGATCATACCTAGATAACCTCATAACTATGCTCAATTCTATCAATTGCTCAACAGTAATTTGTTCACCCACCGTAGAATACTTATGATCTTGAGAGAAGCCACTAATGAAACCTATGGCCCCCGGGTCTATTCTCATCATATCAATCTCCATCACTTTATTTACTTGCTTTGCCTTTACTTTCTACTTTGCATCTTTATACCAAAAATACCAAAAATATTATCTCTATCAGATCTCACTCTCGTAAGTGACCGTGAAGGGATTGACAACCCCTAATCGCGTTGGTTGCGAGTAGCTATCGTTTTGTGCAGGTACGAGGGACTTGCGCGTGACCTCCTACTGGATTGATACCTTGGTTCTCAAAAACTAAGGGAACTACTTACGCTACTATGCTGCATCATCCTCTCCTCTTCGGGGAAAACCAACGCAAGCTCAAGACATAGCAGACATCAAGCTACCGGGTCCACGTGCCATACCAGAATACAGTGCAGAGCAGCCGGGGTGAAGCACCCCAGTCATGGTGCAGGCGTAGTAATGAGCAATGAGGCGTCAAATCACAAAGCTGCACCTTTCCCGCAGTTAAGTTGGAGGGACGAAGTAATATGCTAAAAAAATAAGTTGGAGGGATGAAGCAACCATCATTTCACTCGTTGTTGAATCCGCATCTCCCTCATCTTCTTCAACTTAACCACGTGTTGCTTCTTCCATTGTTCTGCCTCGTGTGGGACGCGGATCGGCTTGGTAAAGCACTGACACGTGGGACCGCATGTTAGCAAACCGCCAGGACAACGTCCTCCGAAAATAAGAAGCCTAATCCTAGACTTACAAAGGGCTACGTAGCTGCTGCGTATACTTTCCATCTAATCTATATATGCCCCCCTGATTTTCAGGTGGGGTGGGCCTAATCCTCTCCTGTAATCCAATCAAATAGTCCCACATCACATCAGTTCGTAACTTTACGTAAACCATTACGTGGATGTAGCATTGCTCAAATAAGAAATCTCCCCCGCCATCCGCGCGGCAAAATCACCTCCTTTTTACTAATCTTGATTCTATAATTGTTTAGATCAATATAATTGAGATTTGTATAGATAACACATAGGAGCAAAACCAAGTGGTACGGTTAAGGGCATCCACAATGTGTAGCCAAATGTGAAAATAGCTTTTGGCATCCTGGGAACCATTGTGGACGGTGTTGCCAAAGCCAAAAAGATGGAACTGAAGCTCCCTGGTTGATTGATTGAAGGAATAGAAAAATACAATGTCTCTCCTCTTTCTCCCATGTTTGGACGCATGTAGTACAGTATAGAGCACAGAGTCTACTCCCCTGTCACTTCTATCACAAATCACAAAGCAGTGAGGCGTCAAATCACAAAAGCACGGACGAAGCAACCATCATTTCACTCTTCGCTGACTCTGCTTCTCCATCGTCTTCTTCGAGAAACCATCTCACCGCACTAGTACTCCTAGTAGTACTAGTAAAGGACTTCCTGGATGCAAATAAGGCGGTTGTCTCGGCTTCCAGGCGGCACTTGCGAACGACTTACCGTGGTCTCCCTCAATGGTGTTCTCCGCCGAACGCACTTCGCCAAACCACAAAAAAAAGATATCGTCGACGTCACCGCAATGGGGAAGGAAGTCAAATATAGTTACTACCTCCATTTTTTTGTACACAAGGCCAGTATATCAAAATTACAATTTGCAAAGGGCCACTAACACTAATCGAGGCAAAATTGATGGGGTTAGCAACCAAGGACATTAATGTCCCCTGCATGCATGCGGAAGTGAGAGGGTTGGTTTGCATGGTGCTGCATTAATCGAGCGATGAGGAGTGAGATGGTTAGCTCTTTGGTCTTTGGAGAAAAAATACGCATTAATTGACATGTGAAACGAGGATTTGTATCGATTAAATCCCGCGAAGGAAAACCCCGCCTTTGTTTTTTAACACTAGAGCTCCTAGTACGTACGTACTTATACTGTTTGGGTCTAGGCCTTGCATTGCCAAACTTCGCCACACATTTTTGCCAAGCTTGCCTAAAGTTTTCAAAATGAGGAGGTACACTTGTGCACGACTGTCGCGGTCGCACCGCACCCTCACACGATCACTCCTGCACGCCGCGGTCGCACCGCACCCTCACACGGTCGCTCCTGCACGCCGCGGTCGCACCGCACCATCACACAGTCGTTCCTGCACGACGCAAACCCAACCAAGGGAACGCACCCTCACTGACACGTGCTGTCGCATGTGAACAAACCAAACTCAGCCATCCTATCGCTGACACATAATTTTCGTTCATAGAGTATGTTTATCCAACCGCATGTTGGGGAAGAGGTGACGAAGAAGGAAAGAAGGGTTAGGAGACGTAGGATATTCATCCAACCGCCTGAAATGGTAGATTGACCCAAGTCAGGTGACTTGCATAACAAATATATGTTTTAACACAGCAAAAGATCCATAAAAACAACAGCATAAAGAAAAACTATCACTGCTCGCGGAAAGAGACGGCCTTGTCGTCTTTGGCTACCGCCGCAAACCAGCCGTCGCTGCCGACGTGTGTCTCCGCACCGTGGTTGTCCTCGGCCTCCAGCTACTCGTTCAAGCGGAGCACGCGGGCGCTCTGCACGGATGAGAGCACAGCCCGGTTCAAGTCATCACCCATAAGTTTGGATGTCTGAAGGTACAAGGTACCAATCCACTGTTGAAGAATGGGCAAGTCTGATAAATGCCCCCAAGGAAAATGAGGATGACCTGGACATTTATGCAAAGAAGAAGTTGGGTCACAATTCAATGGCTCACATGTACAAGGAGATTCCAGACAAGGCAGTAGAGACTCACAAGTTTGGATCAGTTCACTTTCTGCTGTCAGGGTTGCCAACCATTAATTGGATTCTGAGGCATACTTTGTTGCCCAAATCTGGTGACCATAACATGATCAGAGGGTATGCCATCAACATGTTCCATGTGTTTGATGTGCCACAGAAGTTCAAAGTCATGAGCCTAATAATTGAAACAATCAAGAGGACTGCAGTAGATCAGAAGAGGAGCTGTGGATATGCACCTCAGATTCAGGAGTTGATTAACTCAAAGATGGGCACAGGGAAATATCAGTTGGATAAGGAACATTTTCCACTTTATCCAGACTTTGAGGACAATGAGGTTGTCATGAATGAAGATGATCCACAATCAGTTCAAGCTCAGGAAAAGAAGGAGAAGGCAAAGAAGGAGAAGGCTGCCAAGACGCCAACTCAAGAGGAGGCATCTGAATATTTCTTGAAAACCAAACAGGAGCAGCTTGGTTACTTGATAACATCTACACTGAGGATTGAGAAGGGACTGGCCACCCTCACTCAGAACCAGGAGAGCCTTGAGAGAATCATGGAACTCAAATTCCATGACCTTGATGTTAAAGTAACTGAGATTCAGTCAGTTGTAGAGCAGCTGCAGGAGGACATGCAGGAGAAGCAGGGCAAGACTACCACCAATGTGTCTGCCAGAGTGCCCAGAGCCCAGAGGTCAGTTGCAGTGCCAGTGACAGACACTAGAGCAACAACTTCAGCACCAGCCACAGCACCTACAGTTCTAGTGCAACAAGCTCCAGCATCCACTCCAGCTCCATCTACTTCAACTGAAGCCTTCGTCCTTGGAGTCATCAGGACACCACCACCAGAAGATCAAGCTTGAGAGTCGATCTAGCACTATGCATTTTCTATGAACTTTTTGGTAACTTGATACCAAAGGGGGAGAAAAATGTATAGATCATAGGCTTCGAGAGAGAGAGTGTTGCTTTTGTTCTCTCTTGCTTTATTTGGTGGTCTTTAAACTTTGTTTGCTTTTGGTTGAGATACTATGCTTGTGAGACATTGATGATCATGTGTTTGATCATAAGCTACACTTATGCATGCTTGATATTATCCTATCTATCTTATGTGATCACTCACTATGCTTGGTGATGAGTGCATGTATTCATTATTTATTATTTTGAGCGCTCCACCAAGATGTATGTGACATGGAAGAGTAACCCATGAGCCTAATTCATTGTGCATTTGCAGTCCAAAGCAAATCTTAACCCATGCACAAATCTAGGGGGAGCTCTTGCTTATCACATACTTCTCAAAGCGACGATGTTATTCAATCTTATTATCATTTGTCGGAACTTTGATCTATATGTTGTCATCAATTACCAAAAAGGGGGGGATTGAAAGTGCAACTATCCCTAGGTGGTTTTGGTAATTCATAACAACATATAGCTCATTGAGCTAATGCTATTCCAAGACTATTATTTCAGGAAAGCTCAATGAATGGCATGGCATGGATGATGAAAGTGGATCCCTCAAAATACTAAGGACAAAGGATTGGCTCAAGCTCAAAAGCTCAAGACTCTTCAGTTTACTTTTTAGTGATCCAAGATCACATTGAGTCTATAGGAAAAGCCAATACTATCAAGGAGGGATGAGGTGTTGCTTAATGAGCCTCTTGCTTCATGTGCTTTGTGATATGCTCCAAAACCATCAACTACTTTCCCACATCCACAAATGACCTAAACCCAATGCCAAAATTGGTCACACCGATTCTTCCTATCCGGTGCCACCGATTCCAAAAGTCATAGCCACTGCCACAAACCCTAAGCAAATCGGTCTTACCGATAGGGATCGCGGTCTCACCGAGATGGGGTTGTAATCTCTCTTTTTCCCTTCGTAATGTTTCGGTCTAACCGAAGTGAGCGATCGGTCCCACCGAGATTGCAATGTAAACTCTCTGTTTCCTTTTTGTAACATTTCGGTCTCACCAAAAAGAGCAAATCAGTCCCACCGAGTTTACCTGACCAACTCTCTGCAAAGCTTATTACCAAATCGGTCTTACCGAGTTTGTGTAATCGGTCTTACCGAGATTACGTTATGCCCTAACCCTAACCGAATCGGTCTCACCGAGGTGCATGTCAGTCCCACCGAAAATCACTAATGGTCACTAGGTTTACTAAATCGGTCCGACCGAGTTTAATGATTCGGTCCCACCGAGTTTGGTAAATTGTGTGTAACAGTTAGATTTTGTGTGGAGGCTATATATACCCCTCCACCTCCTCTTCATTCGTGGTGAGAGCCATCAGAACGAACCTACACTTCCAACTTACCATTTCTGAGAGAGAACTACCTACTCATGTGTTGAGGCCAAGATATTCCATTCCTACCATATGAATCTTGATCTCTAGCCTTCCCCAAGTTGCTTTCCACTCAAATCTTCTTTCCACCAGATCCAAAACCTATGAGAGAGAGTTGAGTGTTGGGGAGACTATCATTTGAAGCACAAGAGCAAGGAGTTCATCATCAACGCACCATTTGTTACTTCTTGGAGAGTGGTGTCTCCTAGATTGGCTAGGTGTCACTTGGGAGCCTCCGACAAGATTGTGGAGTTGAACCAAGGAGTTTGTAAGGGCAAGGAGATCGCCTACTTCGTGAAGATCTACTGCTAGTGAGGCAAGTCCTTCGTGGGCGACGGCCATGGTGGGATAGACAAGGTTGCTTCTTCGTGGACCCTTCGTGGGTGGAGCCCTCTGTGGACTCGCGCAGCCGTTACCCTTCGTGGGTTGAAGTCTCCATCAACGTGGATGTACGATAGCACCACCTATTGGAACCACGCCAAAAACACTCGTGTCTCCAATTGAGTTTGAATCCTCCAAACCCTTCCCTTTACTTTCTTGCAAGTTGCATGCTTTAATTTCCGCTGCCTATATACTCTTTGCATGCTTGCTTGAATTGTGTGATGATTGCTTGACTTGTCCTAAAATTGCTAAAATCTGCCAAACTCTAAAATTGGGAAAAGGTTAAGTTTTTATTGGTCAAGTAGTCTAATCACCCCCCCCTCTAGACATACTTCAAGGTCCAACAAGTGGTATCAGAGCTTTTGTCTCCATTTTCTTTGATTTCCATAGCTTTTGGTGGTCATAGCCTTGGTTTCACAACCTAGGAGAGTATGGCGTCTAGCGAGGGAAATTATCACCGTAGAGGTCCTTACTTTGATGGTACTAATTTTGCTAGTTGGAAGCATAAGATGAAAATGCATATTCTTGGACATAACCCCGCCGTTTGTGCAATTATTTGTATTGGCTTGCAAGGTGAATTATTTGATGGGAGAGAACCGAACCATGAAGCTAATGCGGAAGAATTGAAGATGCTGCAATACAACGCTCAAGCATGCGATATCATCTTCAATGGATTGTGCCCCAAAGAATTCAACAAAATCAGCCGTCTTGAGAATGCAAAGGAAATTTGGGATACTTTGATTGATATGCATGAAGGTACCGAGTCCGTCAAGGAATCCAAGTTGAATGTGCTCCAGAGTCAGCTTGACAAGTTCAAAATGAAGGATGGTGAAGGTGTCGCTGAAATGTACTCTAGGCTTGCTCTTATCACAAATGAGATTGCCGGCTTAGGGAGTGAAGAGATGACCGACAAATTTATCATCAAGAAGATTCTAAGAGCATTGGATGGAAAGTATGATACCGTATGCACATTGATCCAAATGATGCCAAACTACAAAGATCTCAAGCCAACGGAAGTCATTGGAAGAATTGTTGCTCATGAGATGTCACTCAAGGATAAGGAGGAACTTCACAACAAGTCAAGTGGTGCTTACAAAGCCTCAAGTGAAGCCCCCACATCATCAAGTGAGAAACCAACCTTCAATGAAGAATTGAGCTTAATGGTGAAGAACTTCAACAAATTCTACAAGAGTAGAAGCAAAGAAAGAAGCTCCAAGTCAAGGTCGTACAATGACAAAAGATCTTCTAGTCGAGAGCGCAATTGCTACAATTGTGGGAGACCCGGACACTACTCCAATGAGTGTACGGCACCCTACAAAAGAAGAGAAGATTCTCCAAGAAGAAGGAGCAAAAGAGAAGAATCGCCACCAAGAGAGAGGAGGAGTAGAGATGATTGTTATGAACGAAGACCCTCACGGAGAAGCAAGGATTCGGAAAGGAAGGACAAGTCATCAAGGAGCTACACAAAACGAAGACATCAAGCTCATGTTGGTGAATGGGTATCCGGCTCCAACTCCGACAATCACTCCGAGAGAAGCTATCACTCCGACTCCGAATATACTCAAGATGAAGGTGTTGCAGGTCTAGCACTTGTGTCAACCAACTCCTACGACATATTTGACTCACCAAATGAAGGTGTTGGAAGATGCTTCATGGCCAAAGGTCCAAAGGTAACACATCCTGAGTATGTTGATTTCAATAGTGATGAAGATGACTTGCTTGTGGATGATGATTTACTTGTTGACAACTCTAGTGATGAATACTATGATGAAACGTCAATCAATCATGCTAATCAAGATAAAACAAATGACAATGATAAGGAGAAGATTGAGCTTCTAACTAAAGAACTAAACTCTCTTAAGTTAGATCATGAAACTATCTACAAAGATCATCGAGAACTTTTAAGGGCTCATGACAAGTTACGCTTTGAAAAGCTCAATCTTGAGCAAGAGCATGAGTTCTTAAAAGCAATCAATGATGATCTTCGCAAGAAAAGTTCTTCTTACATTGCCAAGTGTTTACTCTTATCTACTTACATGCCTCAAGTCAAGTCTAGTAACAAGTACAAGAAAGATACTTCCTCTAGTAGTAACAATAATAATGTCAAATCCAATATTATTGCTTCTAGTAGTTCTTTGATTCCACTAATGATTCTCTTAGCCAAGTTACTCTTGAGCAAGAAAATAGCTTATTGAAGGGAATTATAGAGAAAGGTGTTTACAAGAGCCTTGCCGGGAGTAAGCAATTCGAGGAAATTGTACACAAGCAAGGAAGGCACCGGAAGAATCAAGGTGTTGGTTTTGAACGAAAGTTCAATGCCAATGGAGTTGAGTGGGAAGAAGATCAATACCCCAAGACGAAGTTTGTTCCTCAACAAGAGAAGTATGATCCTACTTCCTTCAAGGGAACACAAGCTCAAGATGATCTTCCACCACAAGACCATAAGAACAAAGGCAAGGACAAGCTTCAAGAAGAGATTGATGCATTTGAAGAAGCACCTAAAGCCTCGTTCAAGTGGGTTCCCAAGACTATGTCAAGTTCTACTTCATCAAGTACAACTACAACTCCAAGGATTCCCATAAAGATGATGTGGATCCCGAAGAAGAAGAACTAGTGAGTTCTTGAGGGTGACTCCGCCAACATTCTTCACTCATATCATTTTGGCAAGAACAAGTGCAATCAACTTCCACATCTTGCACTAGTTCAAGAAGTCACAAACCCTCATGTTGGTAAGGCAAGGGACAAGGTAACCTAATGATTTCATGGACATCATCTTGTGTGTGCATCACTCTATGTCTATGGATATTCTTGTTTGTTCCTTGTGGGACTAACCCATGTAGGTAAGTTAAAAGTGCAACTCACTCCAAAGGATTGCTTCAAATGATCTACATCAACATTGAGCATCTACATCTTCAACACCTACATGAAGTCATCATCGACAAAACCCAAGGTTAGTTCATCCCTCTAAGGGGGGATCTCACATCTAGGGGGAGCTTAACTCTAAGAATTGAGTCAAAGAAACTCTAATCGTGTGAACACATCAATGCATTATGTAAAAGTGGTAACCCCACTTGAGCTTAAACGATGAGTATGACCTATGATCAAATGTTCTCATTTGACTCCTAAGTCAATATACTCATATATAGATGACCTAGTCATCGCCAATTGTTTGATAGATGCTAGAATTGGTTGTGCATGCTTTGCCACATATTTCATTTGCCATCTTATTGTGTGAGCATGTTGGTGCATATTTTACTCATTCAAGGACATCCACTTGTTGTTTTGATTGTTTGGGTTCTTTTATTTTGGCCAAGTGGATGGACAAGAATGCCTAAGAACCTTCTTTAGCTATCTATGCTTTTCTCATCTCAAACTCTATTCATGCTACATCACAAAATTTGATCAAGTCAGATTCGAACCACTCTGTGTGAGGAGCACTCGGAGTCCCGATTCGTCATAGACTTAAACTTCCAAAACCTCTTTGTGATTCTCGGTCAGACCGATTCCTCCATTTTGGTCCTACCGAGATCATCAAGTTGATCTGAGTTTTCAATCTCGATGCAACCGATTTGAACTTTTCGGTCTCACCGATTTGCTGTAACTGAACACAGTTATGCATCTTAGTGCTACCGAGTTGTTCCACTCGGTCACACCGATAGGGTCGGGCTATATATAGCCACGGGCAAAATTTTGGAAATTTCTCCGAAACCCTTCGCCCGCGCAATAGCTCGCTCTGCCATCGGAGGTCTCCGGATCGTCTCCTCGTCGCCAGCAGCCTCCTGTCGCTGGTCTTCGCCGCCGTCAATGGATTTCGTCCCCGCCGTTTCCGCCATAGCAAGTCCACCGCCAAGTTAGGGTATGGACTTGATCTTTGTGCTATCCACATCTGATTCCAAGCACATTGTATTTTTATTGAATCTTGCCACGATTGAAACTCCTCTATCCAGCCAAAGTAGTCCATAGATTAGATGAGATTCAAATTTTTAGGGTTAGGTTTCCGCCGAAACCATCTCGGACCCACCGAGTTGAAAAACTCGGTCTCACCGATTTGGCTTATGCCATTGCACTAGTGACTCTCGGTCTGATCGAGAATTACTAATCGGTGCGACCGATTTGAGGATTCTGTGAAACCCTAGCAGTCTCGGTGCCACCGAACTGTGACTCGGTCCAACCAAGATCATCAGTTTAGGTTCCAAAACTACTTCGGTATCACCGAGTTTGAAAATCAGTTGATCCGAAATGCTTTCTGTGGAAAACTAAAACTGAACTTTTGAATCATTCTTTTGCAAAAATCTCTGCATTTTGTGATGCTCATCTATTCTATCTCATCTATAACTCTTCACAGGGTCAGCAGTCAGCTTTTGCAGAATGTCAGATCAGAGTGACAGCCAGAACAGGTCAGTGGAGCAGATGGACTTGAGTGAGGGCACTAGTCCCTCAACTACAGATGAAGGGAGCAGAAGTACTCCTAGCAATTTGCCTAAGGCTGCAACTAGGTAAAGGAAGAAAATATCTTCAGATTCAGAGGATGAAGATTACAAAGCTGAGGAAGATGAGGCCACTTCCAAGAAAGTGGTGCTCAAGAAAGAATATGGCTCTGCACATAGCACTAAGCCAGGTCTGAAGAAGAAAGTTCCTGCCAAGAGGACACCAATGCCAAAGGCCAGAAAGTCCACTCAAGTGCCAGCTCAGGCTCAAACCAAAGAAGCACCTGCAAGGAAAGATACATCATCCAAACCTCAGAAAGTTCCTACTGGAGAGACCATGAAATTCCAAATTGAATCAGAGGATGATGGTGCTCAGGACAAGAAAAAGAAGAGAGAAAGAACCACAACTGCCAAGGTCCTTGGAAAGCCCTCAATGAGAAGAGATTCTGATGAAGAGGAAGAGGATGCTGCACCAGCACCTAAGGCACCTAAACTTATGGGTGATGCAATCAGATCAGGGGCTACAACATCCAAGCCCAAGGAAGCACCCAAAGCTGCCTCCAAGGCCAAGCAAGTTCCAAAGAGGAATACTAGGAGTATTCCAGCTGCTGAGAAGAACAAGGCCCCAGTGCCCAATGTTGCTAAAGATGATGATGAAGAAGGACAGGTCCTAAGAAAGCTCAAGCCCAAGATTCCAGACCACAATGATGCCCATCCTGTGGCTGAGGACATGAGAATCAGGAAGGATTCAGGGCTGAGACTATGGAGGATGGAATATCCATATGCTTCAAGAAGAAGAACTGCTGTTGACTATAGGTTCCATACAAAGGAACAACAGGACTTTTATGAAACAATTCTGTTGGATAAGAAGCCTATAGTCTGTGACATGAGGTGGGTCGACTGGACCTACATCAAGGACAATGAGCAGCACTATCCTGGAGCGTAAGAAAGCTTTGTTGCTTGTGGAGTTGCTAATTTTGTTGGACAGAAGTTCACCAACTGGAATGATGAGCTTATCATGCAGTTCTACTCCACAGCACATTTTTACCCAGATGGTAGAATTGTTTGGATGTCTGAAGGTACAAGGTACCAATCCACTGTTGAAGAATGGGCAAGTCTGATAAATGCCCCCAAGGAATATGAGGATGACCTGGACATTTATGCAAAGAAGAAGTTGGGTCACAATTCAATGGCTCACATGTACAAGGAGATTCCAGACAAGGCAGTAGAGACTCACAAGTTTGGATCAGTTCACTTTCTGCTGTCAGGGTTGCCAACCATCAATTGGATTCTGAGGCATACTTTGTTGCCCAAATCTGGTGACCATAACATGATCAGAGGGTATCCCATCAACATGTTCCATGTGTTTGATGTGCCACAGAAGTTCAAAGTCATGAGCCTAATAATTGAAACAATCAAGAAGACTGCAGTAGATCAGAAGAGGAGCTGTGGATATGCACCTCGGATTCAGGAGTTGATTAACTCAAAGATGGGCACAGGGAAATATCAGTTGGATACTTTATCCAGACTTTGAGGACAATGAGGTTGTCATGAATGAAGATGATCCACAATCAGTTCAAGCTCAGGAAAAGAAGGAGAAGGCAAAGAAGGAGAAGGCTGCCAAGATGCCAACTCAAGAGGAGGCATCTGAATATTTCTTGAAAACCAAACAGGAGCATCTTGGTTACTTGGTCGCATCTACACTGAGGATTGAGAAGGGACTGGCCACCCTCACTCAGAACCAGGAGAGCCTTGAGAGAATCATGGGACTCAAATTCCATGACCTTGATGTTAAAGTAACTGAGATTCAGTCAGTTGTAGAGCAGCTGCAGGAGGACATGCAGGAGAAGCAGGGCAAGACTACCACCAATGTGTCTGCCAGAGTGCCCAGAGCCCAGAGGTCAGTTGCAGTGCCAGTGACAGACACTAGAGCAACAACTTCAGCACCAGCCACAGCACCTACAGTTCTAGTGCAACAAGCTCCAGCATCCACTCCAGCTCCATCTACTTTAACTGAAGCCTTCGTCCTTGGAGTCATCAGGACACCACCACCAGAAGATCAAGCTTGAGAGTCGATCTAGCACTATGCATTTTCTATGAACTTTTTGGTAACTTGATACCAAAGGGGGAGAAAAATGTATAGATCATAGGCTTCGAGAGAGAGAGTGTTGCTTTTGTTCTCTCTTGCTTTATTTGGTGGTCTTTAAACTTTGTTTGCTTTTGGTTGAGATACTATGCTTGTGAGACATTGATGATCATGTGTTTGATCATAAGCTACACTTATGCATGCTTGATATTATCCTATCTATCTTATGTGATCACTCACTATGCTTGGTGATGAGTGCATGTATTCATTGTTTATTATTTTGAGCGCTCCACCAAGATGTATGTGACATGGAAGAGTAACCCATGAGCCTAATTCATTGTGCATTTGCAGTCCAAAGCAAATCTTAACCCATGCACAAATCTAGGGGGAGCTCTTGCTTATCACATACTTCTCAAAGCGACGATGTTATTCAATCTTATTATCATTTGTCGGAACTTTGATCTATATGTTGTCATCAATTACCAAAAAGGGGGGGATTGAAAGTGCAACTATCCCTAGGTGGTTTTGGTAATTCATAACAACATATAGCTCATTGAGCTAATGCTATTCCAAGACTATTATTTCAGGAAAGCTCAATGAATGGCATGGCATGGATAATGAAAGTGGATCCCTCAAAATACTAAGGACAAAGGATTGGCTCAAGCTCAAAAGCTCAAGACTCTTCATTTTACTTTTTAGTGATCCAAGATCACATTGAGTCTATAGGAAAAGCCAATACTATCAAGGAGGGATGAGGTGTTGCTTAATGAGCCTCTTGCTTCATGTTCTTTGTGATATGCTCCAAAACCCTCAACTACTTTCCCACATCCACAAATGACCTAAACCCAATGCCAAAATCGGTCGTACCGATTCTTCCTATCCGGTGCCACCGATTCCAAAAGTCATAGCCACTGCCACAAACCCTAAGCAAATCGGTCTTACCGATAGGGATCTCGGTCTCACCGAGATGGGGTTGTAATCTCTCTGTTTCCCTTCGTAATGTTTCGGTCTAACCGAAGTGAGCGATCGGTCCCACCGAGATTGCAATGTAAACTCTCTGTTTCCTTTTTGTAACATTTCGGTCTCACCAAAAAGAGCAAATCAGTCCCACCGAGTTTACCTGACCAACTCTCTGCAAAGCTTATTACCAAATCGGTCTTACCGAGTTTGTGTAATCGGTCTTACCGAGATTACGTTATGCCCTAACCCTAACAGAATCGGTCTCACCGAGGTGCATGTCAGTCCCACCGAAAATCACTAATGGTCACTAGGTTTACTAAATCGGTCTGGCCGAGTTTAATGATTCGGTCCCACCGAGTTTGGTAAATTGTGTGTAATGGTTAGATTTTGTGTGGAGGCTATATATACCCCTCCACCTCCTCTTCATTCGTGGTGAGAGCCATCAGAACGAACCTACACTTCCAACTTACCATTTCTGAGAGAGAACTACCTACTCATGTGTTGAGGCCAAGATATTCCATTCCTACCATATGAATCTTGATCTCTAGCCTTCCCCAAGTTGCTTTCCACTCAAATCTTCTTTCCACCAGATCCAAAACCTATGAGAGAGAGTTGAGTGTTGGGGAGACTATCATTTGAAGCACAAGAGCAAGGAGTTCATCATCAACGCACCATTTGTTACTTCTTGGAGAGTGGTGTCTCCTAGATTGGCTAGGTGTCACTTGGGAGCCTCCGACAAGATTGTGGAGTTGAACCAAGGAGTTTGTAAGGGCAAGGAGATCGCCTACTTCGTGAAGATCTACCGCTAGTGAGGCAAGTCCTTCGTGGGCGACGGCCATGGTGGGATAGACAAGGTTGCTTCTTCGTGGACCCTTCGTGGGTGGAGCCCTCCGTGGACTTGCGCAGCCGTTACCCTCCGTGGGTTGAAGTCTCCATCAACGTGGATGCACGATAGCACCACCTATCGGAACCACGCCAAAAACATCCGTGTCTCCAATTGCGTTTGAATCCTCCAAACCCTTCCCTTTACTTTCTTGCAAGTTGCATGCTTTAATTTCCGCTGCCTATATACTCTTTGCATGCTTGCTTGAATTGTGTGATGATTGCTTGACTTGTCCTAAAATTGCTAAACTCTGTCAAACTCTAAAATTGGGAAAAGGTTAAGTTTTTATTGGTCAAGTAGTCTAATCACCCCCCCCCCTCTAGACATACTTCAATGTCCTACAGCGCGCTCCGCCTCAAGTTGAGCCTCCGCTGCCCGGTTCACATCCACGACATCCGGTTCCGCCTGCAAGAGAGCCTCGATGGCAGCAGCATGTGCGCACTCCGTGTCGAGTTGAGCCTCTGCCTCCCGGTCCTCCTTTAGTATCGCCATGTTGAACCGCTGGTCCGCCTGCACCATGGGGGACTCGGACGCCGGCACGAAGTCGACGTCCATCATCTCATACCCATCGGGGGCCTTTTGCGCCACGACCTCCGCCATGAACATTGGATCGGCTTCCTCCTCCTCGTAGCTTGGCTCCAGAAAACTCGGGGATTGGCCCGCCGCAAAGCGAGCTTGGGAACAGAGGTCTGTGGCGCAGACCGCCGCCGCGATTTCTGCACGGCGCTCCGGCGTTAGCATCTTGTAGTAAGTGATCTTGCGGCGCACCATGGCTTTCCGGTGAACTAGGGGACGCTTGATGCGGGCTAGGGGATCGAAAGGTGGGGGGATGGGCTGGAGATTTGGTGTTTTAGGGCAGTGGCTGGCGTAGGCCGAGCAGTGAAGGTTCTGGTGTGAATAGTGGTTCCGATGACGACCGGTCAATCGGTTTTGACTGTACATCGCTCTTGTCGCGTTCGCGTTGCAGCCCGGCACGCTGGACCCTCCACGTCGCTCACCGAATGGAACGTGCTTCGTCTTGCGTTTTCGCTCGCTTGTGGGACTGCAGTTGAGAGCAAACCGACGTCCCTCCCCCTCCCCCGCCCGCGTCATTTATTATACCACCACTCCCTCTATTTTATGCGGAGTAAATAAAAATAGAGGGATTATACTACGGATGAGGATCCCCTGACGTGGCCGAACCCATTGAGTAACTGACATGCGGGGCCTATCAAGCATGGGGTCCGCCAGTAAGTGACTGAAAGGGAGGGTAAGGCAGGGATACCTACGTTAGAGGATCCACTTCCACTATACTACTTTGACCAAATTTTAGAGTAATAATATATGACATGCAACTTACACAAATGTTAGAGTAATAATATATGACATGCAACTTACACAAATGTTAGAGTAATAATATATGACATGCAACTTACACAAAGCATACAGGGTCTAATGCGTTTTTCGAGGCTAACTTTGACCAAATGTTAGAGTAATAATATATGACATGCAACTTACACAAAGCATACGGTCAAATTCGTATGTGAAAGGAGTTTCCAATGATATAATTTTCACAGTATACATCTCATGTACTATTAATCTTGTCAATAGTCAAATTGGAAACCATCTCAAGTACAAATCTAGGAGTACGTACGAATCTAACATTATTGATTGGGCGTTGTTGAATGTTGATACCTTTTTTATCAAAGTAGAGATACATTGACTACACATAAAACTTATATGTAAACTAGAAAGGATAGGAGGGAGTATATTGTACGTTCAAAAATGAAACAAACATTGAATACCCTTTATATATGATTTGCGGATGCTATGATCACTGGTTCAAAATTTAGAATCCGCCTTAGGTATCACGTGCCCCCACTCGTTCCCTCTCGATTTCATCTCGGGGTCCGGAGATCTATTGAAAGAGGACTAGGGTGGGTACATGCGAATGATACTCGGCGGAATGTTCAAATGAGGCATGCGGGAGGATGGACTCGACTGGAGGGCGACATGATCGATGGAGAAGAGGGTTGGAGAGGAGTGAGAAATAAGCAAACGCCACATGATTATACTTGAATGGCTCAAATAAACAATAAGTTATCTCGCTTGGCCTACATAGTGAAAGGCCTAATGTGCAACGCGGAGCACTGACGCTCGAATATGGCCGGGAAAACAGGGAAACCGACATGTGGGGCACACCCGTCGGGACGACGTAGCGCAGACTAGTCCAATGGAGGAGCTGGCCCACGACCTCCTCGCCACCGACAACCGTTCATGTGGGTCGTTGGGGCCAATAACAGTGCGCAGCTCCAGCACCGCCTCTGGACACGGTGACCGCGGTGAACGACATGCTCATATCAACGCTAGACACGGTCGGTTTCAGTGTGCCGAGGGTGGCGTTAGTGTTGTGGCACGACCAACGGTATGTTTGGTTTGTGCCCAAGGTTGCCCCATCAAAGCATTGGGTAGCCAAAATTTTGGTTGAGGTATTGGTTGCCCATGATTTGGCCGACATTGGCAAGAAAAATGAACTAGAGTTGGCTAGAGTTCATTGGCATGCCAAAGAAATGGCAACCATCCAAACAAAGACCAATCTTTGGGTCATGACCAGAATTTTGGTTGAGGTATTGGTTGCCCATGATTTGGCCGACATTGGCAAGAAAAATGAACTAGAGTTGGCTAGAGTTCATTGGCATGCCAAAAAAATGGCAACCATACAAACAAAGACCAATCTTTCGGTCATGACCAAAATTTTGGTAAGGTGCATTTTGGCCACAATCCAAACACACCCCAACACCCGGCTCGTCGAGGATACACGGGGCTCCGCGATGCGTCCACGGAGTGGTGTAGCACGGCCAACTGCATCCTCTGGACCTGAGACCATGCCGGGTCGTTTTGCTTTTTCAATGACATGCGGGGATCGCATGTGAGCAAAGAGCATCTCCAACGTTGCCACGACCGCAGCTGACTACCCTGGCACACCAAAACACTCGTCCCTCGCGCCGTCGCGCGGTGCGTTCCTAGCCGGCGCCATCTGCCCGCATTCATGTCGTCCATTCGTATGTCGTCGTTAAGAGGCTCGGTGCCCGAGGAACCAACTCCGGCGACTTAATGACGCACCCGGACGCTTGGCCTCACCGGAATGCGCTACTTAAAGCGGCAACGCCCAGCTAACCTCCACACCATAGTGCATCGTCCTCCTCCCTGGCACAACATCCGCCATGACCGCAAGTGCGAATGCTCTGTAGGAGAGCTTGTCTTCGGGGATGAAGCTCGAGGTCGCCGCCCTCGCTCAAGTCGCCTCTCACGACGCAATAGCGGTGTAGCCGGATGCGGACGCGACCGCCCAAGCGGTGGCCACGCTGGCAGCCGATGACGGGAGCACCGTCGGCCACGCGTCCTACTTGCCACCGTCCAACGTCCGGCACCGCCGAGGTCGGGGACTCCTCCGAGGATGAGTAGGGCATGGGAGGCGACAGGGCATGGTGTGCCAACTGGCCGGTCCGTATCCCGTGTTCTACTCTTCCTCGCCGGAGACTGCACCTTCACTTCATGGGTCTTGAACCCCGCCCCTGTACATAGAGATCGCAGATGGAGGACGTCAGTCGCCGCCATAGAATAGGTTTAAGGTCGGGTTTCTTTTATTTTTATGTCCTATAAAAGTTCGAAATGTAATGAAAATCTGCCATGTTTGCATTAATCTCGGCCGGTGTATATGAACTTTCACAATAATATACATATTGTAGGAGTACTAGCAAGATGGCCGTGCGTTGCACGGAAGATCAAGATCTTGTGGGAGAAAAGTATGAACGAGGGAAAGCCTTATCTGCAAATGTGGAGAGGAGTGCGGGTAAATTGTCGTAGTTTCCTTCCTATCCGTTAGATATAGATCGGATGGCCTATATTGCAGGATGACAGGCATACCATCATCACCAACTCTGCTTTTTATTGAACCGAGACAAATCTAACATGCGAAGTAAAATAAACACATAGGGTCTATATATACACAAATTATCTTAGGCACTCCAATAGTACGTCCACTACACATTCACGCATTTCACATCTTTCTACATCTACGGGAACCTATGAAAGGGTTAATGTAAATTGCCTCTCTCTCTCCTCCCCTGATTTTCATGGTGGTGGGCCCCTCCCTCCCCCCAATCTACAATCAACAGCTCACACGTTTCACATTACGTTAATTACATAACTGGGATTACGTAGGTGTAGCATTACTCGTCCTAAAAAACCCAACTAAGCCAACCTCCCAGCATATCGCGCGGGAAAAGACCCGGCCGTGCCGTTTTAGTCGGGATTACCAGATTACTAGTAGTAGTATCGATGGATCGCGCGAAGCAACAATTTTTTTAAGGGGGCGAAGCACCTAGTTTAAAAGGAAAAAAGGCGATACACTCACAGCACTCCTGTCACGGTCGCATTGCATCCCACACACGTTTGGTCCTGCACACGGCTCACGCAAACAGAACGCGCTTCGGCTTGCCTCTTCACTGACATGTGGGACTGCACTTGGAGAAACCGACCATGCGCCAAACTCCCCCCGCCCACCGTGCGAAAAT